>NC_047526.1:32399202-32599306 GCF_902827115.2 Pseudochaenichthys georgianus | reverse complement strand
TTCCTAACCACTAGGATGCGTCAAATGCAGAGAAAACAATTTCCCCATGGGGATTAATAAAAGTCCGTCTTAATCTTAATCTAACTAACACAGTGTTTAATGTGTTGGCCAGCTTTTGTTTTAATCAGTGCTCATTACAAAGAATACAAATTAAATTATACGCTAGACTGACTGCCATTTTGTTTTAAAGGAATTTTGGCAACTACACAGATTTGGGCAAGTAGCTCATTTTTCATGGGCGTAATATCCACTGGCAAAGATGGGAACACTCACTTTTTGTAGTCCCTTCTGGTTTTACAGATTGAGTTTAATTTACTCACCAACATATCTCTAAACGGTGTCCTCTTGTTTGTCAGAGAGAAATGGGAACATCTCAAAATGCTCTTTAGAGAATGCTATGATCAGCAGCTAGTGAATTACTGTCCTTAAAGCCTCAGTAAGGCTACGCGTCTTGTGTTGTTCTTTGAACAGCCTGAAAGAGAAGACAAACTGTGGACTCAAGTTTTGTGAATTTGTCTGCAGGTTTGTTTGAGTAAAACATGTATTTAATATTGATCTATGCTTATTAGTTATTGTCTTTTATTAGATCCAATGAAAGTTGCGGAGAGGACATTGCACTTTGTTTATTGTGTATGGGTGCGTTTCACTTCTCTTATTTTCATTTCCTCGCTCCTCGGTCTCGGTATCACCGGAAGTTTATTTGTCTGCGCCATCTTGAGTAGCATCCCAGTGGCCTATTTGTGCCGGAGGACCGATGAGCGAGGATCGAGGAGCGATAACGGAGGAGCGATAATCGAGGAACTACCAGACCATTCTTGGTGAAATCCTCAGACACTCGCCCCGCCCCCTTACTGTGTATCGCTCACTGATTGGACGATGCAGCGCATGCACTGATCTGGCTGCTGTCAGACGATCAGCTGTGCGGCGTCGTCACAAACGGACGTCGCTTCTCGTGACGCTCCGTAGGAACGACATCCCATTGCTCTTGAAACTCATTTCCCTGCTTCTCGTGGTTTCCTTGCGTCTCTCCACGCTTCCCTGGAGGGAGGGACTAGTCGGAGGGAAACTACGCAAGTGAGAGACGCAAGGAATCAATTTAACCGAAGTGCAACGCACCCAATGAAGATTGTAGGTCAGTATGGTGGCCCATAAGGACAAAATGCATGCAAAGTAAAAACTAAAACCTTTATTGCACATTTTTACACTTTTTTTCCCTACTTGGTAGTAGTTGCACTTGAGGTGATTTCTCAATGTGTTTTGGACCACTGTAGATCTCTGTCAAGGAAATAACAGTTAATTAATAATATATAGTATCTTTTACAGAGTTATTATGAAAAGATATGGTGAATTCCTTGATTTATCTTTTTTTAAGTCGACAGAAACACAAGATATAGAATTTACTGGCATTATATTTTTGGGCCAAATACTTCCTTCCAAGTCCGTTAGCTATAAAATCCCTGAACCGCCTCCATTTCTCATGTGCAGGCACCTCCAAACACCCATAAACAAACTTGGGCTAGATTTGTTGTGGTCCTTGGATACTTTTCAGCAATTCAAAGCCTTTGTGGTGATTGTTTGGATGCCGTTATTCGACAGTAGAAGCTATGTTTACACATTAGTACCTTGAAGTAGAGAGTAAATAAAAAAAATGTGAAATCACTTTCTGTGAAGTGTTTTTAGTTGGTATAAAAACCTGCAGACTTTTTATTAGGCTTACGATTGGACACCACTGAATATAAAGTGGCTGTGCTCGCTTGAGTCTGATGGTATTGGTTTTGAGAGCACAATTCAATTCAATAACCTTTATCGTCCTCCGAGGGCAACTCTGGACCAGCAAATAAACAAAAAAGAAAATATGCAAAAGGAGAAACATAAAGTTAGTGCCAGGGAATCCTCCTGCTGTTGAGAGAGGTTTTCTAACAAATAACTGGACTCATCCCCAAAAGTAAGAACATTTCCTTCCTCCAGTTGTTTGCTTTTGAGCTTTCTTTTTCCAGTTTTGCTCAAATTGAGGCTAAACAAACCTGGGCAAAGCCAGCAGCATTTTTTACACATGCTTCCATCAAAGTCTTTGTGATGGTCCAAACAGCTACTGGCACATCCACAGAGCAAAGCGAAAAACAAAGCAGTCTTTCTGAGTTATTGTCAAGCCAGAGATCAGTGGTATTTCAGCACATCTCTTTCATCTTAGTTGTCACAAATGATATGTGAGGGTGGTGGTGACCTTGAGGGTGGAGGTTTGGACCTCCGGAAAGGCCAGGAAATCCTCTGCAAAAGTACATTTTCTAAATAATAAAAAATACTGCTGTGGTTGTTTGCCTCAACACATCACTGCAACTGTTTCCAGCATCAGTGTGTATTAGTGTGCGTATTAGGGCTGTCCCGAATACCATTTTTCGGGCTGCGGATATTCAGGGGGGGGGGGGGGGGGGGGGGGGGTTGTATGGGGGGGTGTAATTTGGCTTGGCTTCCTATTTTGTATGGACATACTTTTATTTTGAAGGAGAGGTAGTACTGTTGACAGGAAGTTGTTGTTGCTATGGAAACAACGTGATGGAGATTAACGGAGAAAAAGTGATATCTACATATAAAGACGGAGAAAGTAAACGATAACGTTTATGGTTAAGTGTTAGCACCCCCCGAAGAGACACAAGCTCTTACGTTGATATTGGAGAATTCAATACATTCAATTTGGCAGCCGCAGTACAGCGCGGCTACCAAAAAAAACGAAAAAAAACGAATATCCGAATAACACAATTGAAACCCTGAATAGTACTCTAACGAACGAATATTCGGATATTCGGGTAAAGCCCTATGTGCGTATGTGGATTTCTATTAATATTGCTCATATTTTGTTGCACTTTCCTCATATTTAACATCGTGTCTGGTGACATGCAGAAGTTTAAGAGGAAATATTTATTTTATTTTAATCGTTAGGTAGGGACATAATGAACACTTAAAACAATAAATATGCCAAGTGTAAATATGCCGGATTTAGCTTTGAGCTACTTTCCTTCCGCAGTCCCTCACATGAAACATTAAGAAAATGAAATGTACACACATAGCAGCACAAACACATGAAATGCAAGAAATATATTATGCTAATTCTCCCATTCATTTTATATTTTTGTACGTATCCGAGTGTAGTTAAAAGTGTATTTTTCTACATATCTTATATTTAATAATTGTTTAGTTTATAGATGTGCAAACTCAAACTAAAATAAAACATTTGAAAAAGGCAAATGAGCACATTTTCTAAATACAAAAAAATACTGCTGTGGTAGTGTGCCTCAACACATCACTGCAACTGTTTCCAGCATCTACAGTGTGTATTAGTATGTGGATTTGTACTGTGTGTGTGTGTGTGTGTTTGTGTGTTCTACGGGAGAGAGCTTGTTGCCACGTCTGCTAAATGTACAATCATCCATCCATGCAGGCAATAACAGCAGCCATGTATAGGATTGCCTTGTTGTGCGCTGCCTACAGTTGTAGCTTTTAAATTGCTCATTGAATCCTACTCCATCAACTTGTCTCAGAGACACAGGACATGAGTCTCTGAGGCTATTGCAATTAATATTTCCATTTCAATTCACTTAACAAATATGTTTTAACGAGTATCTGCAACCAGCTGACCGTTGGAAAGCAAAACGATAACATTCATGTTGCTTTTATGATCAATCTGGACAACTTCAGGCAACATTTGCAACTCTAACCCTTCGAATCACTTTATTTCAGTGTCTGAAATGCAGTAAGCATCTTAACAGAAGTGCAACACACGCATTCAAGTCAATCAATCAATCAATCAATCAATCAATCAATCAATCAATCAATGTTTATTTATATAGCCCAATATCACAAATGTTACATTTGTCTCAGTGGTCTTCACAGTGTGTACAGAATATCAGTATGACAATACGACACCCTCTGTCCTTAGACCCTCTGTCCTTAGACCCTCTGTCCTCAGACCCTCTGTCCTTAGACCCTCACATCGTACAAGGAAACACTTCCGAAGAAAACCCAGTTTAAAGGGAACATGGAGAAACCTCAGGGAGAGCAGCAGAGGAGGGATCCCTCTCCCAGGACGGACAGACGTGCAATAGATGCCGTGTGGAAATTGAAAAGATAATACATTTGCAACATAGGTAGTCCAAATGTTTGGAAATGCATGTGTGTATAATAGGAAGATGAATCCACGAGGATATCCATCCAGGACCTATGATCCAGGACCACAGCCACGACTCAAGATCCAGCGCTCGCGATCCAGGACACAGGCGTATATAGACACCAAAAAGAAAGATATTTGGGGAAGCTGGGTTAATCGGAACATGAGTGTACACGGGTATAGACAGAGAGAAGGAAGAAGTAAGATGTCCCCCGACAAACTAAGCCTATATCAGCAAAACTAGGGGCTGAATCTAATCAGCCCTAACTATAAGCTTTATCAAAAAGGAAGGTCTTAAGCGCACTCTTAAAAACGGATAGGGTGTCTGCCGCCCGAACACAAACTGGAAGCTGATTCCATAAATGTGGAGCTTGATAAGAAAAGGCTCTGGCTCCCATTGTACTTTTAGAGACTCTAGGAACAACCAACAACCCTGCATTCTTGGAACGCAATGCCCTAGTAGGACAGTAGGGTATAATGAGTTCTTTAAGGTAAGATGGCGCCTGCCGATTAAGGGCTGTGTAGGCGAAGAAGAATTTTAAATGCTATCCTGTGTTCTATAGGGAGCCAGTGTAAGGCAGCCAGAACAGGAGTAATGTGGTCCCTTTTCCTAACTCTGGTTAGTACACGAGCTGCAGCATTTTGAATCAGCTGAAGCGACTTGACTGACTTCTTGGTACTCCCTGATAATAAAGAGTTACAATAATCCAGCCTAGAAGTAAGTCCAGTGTATAGTGCCTATAAGTATATAAATATGATAAGTATAAACAGTATTAAAGGTCCCATGTCATGGCCATTTCTACTGATCATAATTCCATTGTTGAGGTCTACTAGAATAGATTTACATTGTTCAATGTTCCAAAATCACATTGGTTTCTCACAGCATCTCTGTATAGTATGTGTAGGGGAGTGTGGGGTAAGTTGAGCCATTTTTTAGTAATGCTGTCCTCTAAGTAAGGAGAAATGACACATAGTAAACATGAAAACACACATCTGTAATTCAGGATGTCTCCTATCAATGGCAATGATAATAATGAATATTTGATCAAGGGAAGTGAAAATATTACTTCTTCAAAAAAGTCTTGTGGCTCAACTTGCCCCAGTGTAGGGGTCCAGCTCAGGGGGTAAATTGAACCACTGTTCAAACCTGGGCATACCTGTTCAAACCTGGGCATACCTACAACAAATCTTAAAGGTAACTATAAACAATAAATAACAAACCAAATACAAGCTTAGTTTTTCAAATATTTTTAATATAAATTTCGAGTGAATTGATTGATTTTTAACAGGTTAAAAGGAAAAGTAATCATACAAATGGTGATACAATGTCATACATCTTACCAATCAAACACAGGGTAAATTCAACTTTAAATGTAGCCTACAATGAGCTCTTATTATCAACTTGGCCTACTTTCATTCATTTCTCCATTCAAAAACTGGCTCAATTTACCCCAAGGCCCGTGGTTTACCTCATAGCCACCATTTTAGAAAAAATAGCCTAGCATTGAAATTCAGAGTCATCTTTAGCTTAATGATTCACATGGTTTAATACGCTGCCAACACATCAACATATACAATATATGTGTTTAAACCTGGATACTTTTTATTGTACATGACAGCCGATAGAGCTGACATCTAGAAAATGTACTTGACAAGCAAAAAACGTTTTTTTGTGAAAATGTTTACTTACCACAATGAACATCTCTCTTTCACAGGCAATGAGAAATGGGTGGAGCTTGCATAATTTCTGGTCACTTGATTACAACTATAAGGCGTTGCCTGGTTACAGGGGGTGGTTCAATTTACCCACTGGCTCAATTTACCCCCTTCTCCCCTATTCACTCTCTATCCTACACGCCTTGTTGGAGCTCCTGCCCCCTCCTCTCATGAGCCCGCTGCGTGTTTATGTGTTACAATGGCGTTAATGACACCAGTAATGACAAACAGATGATAATGCTGCGTGGGGTCTGGGTGCCGTGTTGGCGGGACGTTGCGGAGCTCGCTGCTCCGCCCTTTGAGACTCGAGGAGCCGACAGTGTGAGCTGTATTACTGGTGTCATTTCCTGGTTGCTGCGTGGGGTCAGCGAGACACGGCTGAGTGTCCCGGCGAAACTCCGCGGAGTATCGCGGATTCGCAGCTGAGAAAAGATAAGGCTGTGTGTAGGCGGTGTGTGTGTGTGTGTGTGTGTGTGTGAGTGTGAGTGTGTGTGTGTGTGTGTGTGTGTGTGTGTGTGTGTGTGTGTGTGTGTGTGTGTGTGTGTGTGTGTGTGTGTGTGTGTGTGTGTGTGTGTGTGTGTGTGTGTGTGGCCTAGCATTACTATACTTGTGGGGACCTACATCTGTTTGCATAGTCACGTGTGGGGACTCGCCTCCCTTATGGGGACAAATTGGAGGTCCCCATAAGGGGAATCATTAATTTTAGGGTGAAGACTTGGTTAGGTTTAGGGTAAGGGTTAGGGTTAGGGTTAGGGATGGGTTGGTTAAGGTTAAGGTTAGGATAAGTCTCCAGGAAATGCATGAAAGTAAATGTAATGTCCCCTGAAGTGATGTACTGTATACATGGTGTGTGTGTGTGTGTGTGTGTGTGTGTGTGTGTGTGTGTGTGTGTGTGTGTGTGTGTGTGTGTGTGTGTGTGTGTGTGTGTGTGTGTGTGTGTGTGTGTGTGTGTGTGTGTGTGTGTGTGTGTGTGTGTGTGTGTGTGTGTGTGTGTGTGTGTGTGTGTGTGTGTGTGTGTGTGTGGAGCTCTACGGATTGGTCCATTTGGTCGTTGTTACGTCACTTGGTACAAGGAAGAAAAACAATGGAAAAAGAGAAATGTCCAACGAGGCGTTCTGGGGCAGCACAGACAGGTCTGCGAGTGTTACTCGCTACAGGGTGTACTTTGAGGGTTTTGACTCTGCAGACCGTTCACATGCAGAACAAGCTTCATAACACACAAGGGGACGGGGAAAGCATGACATGGGACCTTTAACAGGTATAAAACCATAATATTATAAATATGGAAAACACTCTAGAGACAGTATAATAAAGACACTATACTGTAGATGGTAGAATAAATAATGGTGTTTATTTATTTAAGGACGGAACATTAATTGAATCTGCAGTTCCTGGCAGGTTGACTGCATTTAAAGAAAACATGTAAGAGCACATACATGCAGAAAAACAAATCTGAATAACAGGTCATAAGAACAGAGAAATTACACATGGACACGATCGCATGAGCACATTTACAACATATATTAAAGCACATATGCCTAATATGATAATATGAGTACACAATTGAAGATATAACAAGTATGAGCAGTTTGATAAATGATGAGATGCTGTGACATGATAGATTTTCTAGTTAACAAATGTACAGTTATTGTCTATTCATGTGTTCAATCGAAGGGACTTGTAAACTTGTAATTCTTTTCAGGTAAGTTTCAGACAAATACAAGTTATTTTACGCTGCAGTAGCTTTTGCATTTTTATTGGAGCCACGGTGACACACTGAGTTAATGTGAAGGAGTTTCAACACCTCTGGTCTACTTACATATTCTTTCCAAACAATCCTTCACATATCCAACTCACTTCTTTACCAATTACTCCATCTTACTTTCCAGCCGTGCGTTTTAAACAACGGAAAAGTTGAATGTGATGCCAGACAAGTTCCCCTGATGGGCCCTAATGAATAGGACGGGTCATGATGTTGATGTGTGACCTCAGCAGCAGGGGGTGAACACATGATGCCACATAATAATTGCCTTTTTTGTTTTAATTAAATTCCTCTCGCGGACAGTTCCTCACCTTGAAGGGTGTCCTTGCATGTGTTTAAGAAAGTAGAGGCAAAAGTTTCCTAAGTCTGTGAGGAGAATAATCTCATTAGCCTCATCCCAATACTGTCAGGATTCTCATGTGTTGTCACGTTTGTAGTTGTGTATGTCTGGTTATGGGTATTTTCCTCCTTAGGCGCGTTCACACTGTGGTACTTTTCCCACAAAGGTTCATGCGAACTTAGTTCATGCAAACTCTTTAGTTCGCATGAACTAAGTACAGATCGCGTTCACACCAGAAAAAGTCCCTGGAGGAGGATTACGCAAATGAAGCCGCTGACGTCACTTCTTCTTCTTCTGCTTTGGGTTTACTGGCAGGCCGCAAACCACTTCACGGCGTATACTACCGCCCAGAGTCCCCGGCCGGAAGTCCCCGGAGTTGGGGAAGGCTTCAGTAGAAGCTGCTGGGACTCCCAGCAGCTTCTACTGAAGCCTTCCGAGTAAATCTCCAGAACGCCGACACCTCCTCATCTCCAGCGCTCCCATGTTTTATGTTGTGTTGCCATAAGTTAGTCTCTCTGCGTTTCTGTGCTGGGCTAATGCTAATGCTAATAATGCTAATGCGAGGATAATAAAATGGCGGCTTCACAAAACTTTTTGGGAGTTTTACGGGGCGTGGTTTGCAATCCGCCCAGCCAATCAGAAATATAGCTATTTTCTCACAAAAGAGCCGCTCGAAAGTCCCTGCTCTCTAGCAGGGACTTTCGAGGGGGTAAAAAGGTTCGCATGAACTACTTTTAGTACCGGCTCTTTTTGGTGTGAACGCGACCATGAACTAAGTTCGCATGAACCTTTGTGGGAAAAGTACCACAGTGTGAATGCGCCTCTTGTATATTGTCTGGTCCTTCTTCCTGTGTGTTTCCCCTGTCGTTAGTTTCCCTGGTGTGTCTAGTTGTCTGATTGTGTTCACCTGTGGCCCTTGTGTTTCTCCTCCCCTGCCCGGCTGTTTCTCGTCTTGTGATTACCCCTCCCTGTATTTAGTCTGTTCTCTTCCTGCATTCAGTGTTGGTTCATCTTGTGTCATGACTAGTTCTTCGGTGAGTATTCTGTTTTGTCTTTGTTTATATCCCTAGCCTTGAAATAAAGGAGTTTTTTCAGTTTATATCTGCATTTGGGTCCTGCCTGCTTCACACACCGTAACATTACGAACCAACCAGCAAATGGACCCAGCAGATGATCAATGGGAGGTAGAATTACAGCATTTTACCTTCTATCTGTCTTGCTGCTTCGATTGGTGGAAGGGAGCGTCCAGTGTTCGGCAGAAGAGGGCCGCTCTGGTAGAGGCGCACCAGTTGGCAGCAGAGAAACTATGTTTTGTTGAATTTGTACCTGACTGGATTTTGGACTTCCTTGACACATGTGATTCCTGGCCTGCTAGTCCCAGGCATGCTAGCTCCATGTCTCCCAATTCCCAACCTTGGTGGGTTCCGCCTGAAGTCAACCCGTGCTTCTGCCCCAGTTCCTGCTCCTGTCCAGCAGTTGTATTCCGGAACTCGTCTGGCTTATGGAGGTCCACGAAGTATTCAGGCGGCTGCTAAGAAGAGTCGTCGCAAGGCCAGGCTAGCAGCCCGAGCCCCAGCAGCCATGGTTCCGGCTACAGAACCGGCCCACACAGCCATGGTTCCGGCCCCAGTTCTGGCCCCAGCAGCCATGGTTCCGGCCCCAGCAGCCATGGTTCCAGTCCCAGTACTGGCCCCAGCAGCCATGGTTCCAGACCCAGTTCTGGCCCCAGCAGCCATGGTCCCGGCCCCAGTTCCGGCCCCTGCGGCCATGGTTCCAGACCCAGCTCTGGCCCCAGCTGCCACAGTCCCAACTCAAGTCTCCTCTCCAGTTCCCTCTCGAGTCCCCTCTCCAGTCACCCCTCCAGTTTCCTCTCATGTTCCTTCTCAAGTCTCCTCTCATGTCACCCCTCCAGTTCCCTCTCAAGTCTCCTCTCATGTCACCCCTCCAGTTCCCTCTCAAGTCTCCTCTCAAGTCACCCCTCCAGTTCCCTCTCGAGTCCCCTCTAGAGTCACCTCTCCAGTCTCCTCTCCAGTTCCCTCTCGAGTCCCCTTTCAAGACACTTCGCAAGTTCCCTTTCGAGTCACCTCTCAAGTTACACCTCCAGTTCCCTCTCGAGTCATCTCTCAAGTCTCCTCTCGATTTCCCTCTCGAGTCCCCTCTCGAGTCACCTCTCGATTTCCATCTCTAGTCCCTTCTCGAGTCCCTCCTCTAGTCACCTCTCTAGTCCCCTCTCTGGTCCCTTCCCGAGTCCCTCCTCTAGTCCCTTCCCAAGTCCCTCCTCTAGTCCCTTCCCAAGTCCCTACTCAAGTCAATTCTCTAGTCCCTCCTCTAGTCAATTCTCTAGTCACTTCTCTAGTCCCTTCTCCAGTTCCCTCTCGAGTCCCCTCTCGAGTCCCTTCTCGAGTTCCCTCTCCAGTTTCCTCTCATGTTCCTTCTCAAGTCTCCTCTCATGTCACCCCTCCAGTTCCCTCTCGAGTCCCCTCTAGAGTCACCTCTCCAGTCTCCTCTCCAGTTCCCTCTCGAGTCCCCTTTCAAGACACTTCGCAAGTTCCCTTTCGAGTCCCCTCTCAAGTCACCCCTCCAGTTCCCTCTCGAGTCCCCTCTCGAGTAATCTCTCAAGTCTCCTCTCCAGTTCCCTCTCGAGTTCCCTCCTCTAGTCCCTCCTTTAGTCCCTCCTCTAGTCCCTCCTCTAGTCCCTCCTTTAGTCCCTCCTCTAGTCCCTCCTTTAGTCCCTCCTCTAGTCCCTTCTCGAGTCCCCTCTCTAGTTCCCCTCTCGAGTCTCCTCTCGAGTCCCCTCTCAAGTTCCCCCTTGGTTCCCCTCTCGAGTCTCCTCTCGAGTCCCCTCTCGAGTCTCGTCTCAAGTCCCTACCCAATGTCCTGTCCCGTTGGAGTCCCGTCGACTACTCCTCTGCCGGGGGTCCTACCAATCGTGCCGGTGGAGGTTACGCTGGAGGTGCTGCCAACCCTATGTCCTGTGCCGTTGGAGGTTCCGCTGGGGTTCCTGCCAGCTCCATGTCCTGTCTCGTTGGGGGTCCCGTCGACTACTCTCCTGCTGGGGGTCCTGCCAGCCCTGTGTCCTGTCCCGTTGGGGGTCTTGCCGACGACTCTTCTGCCGGGGGTCCTGCCAACCCCTTGTCCTGTTCCGTTGGAGGCCCCGCCGTCACCTGTCTCGCCGGAGGTCCTGCCAACTCCTGATCCTCTTCCGTGGGGGATCCTGCCGAAGCCTGTCCCACCGGCTCCGGTTCCTGGTGTTCGGCCGACACCGGGTCCTGCCTGGCCTCCGGAGCTGTTTGGCCTTCACCCCACCTTGGACTCTGCCTTGCCCCCGGGCCGTCCACCCGAGTCCCCCACCTTGGACTATGCCTTGCCCCCGGGCCGTCCGCCCAGGTCCCCCTTTTTGGACTATGCCTTGCCCCCGGGCCGTCCGCCCGAGTCCCCCTTCTCGGCTTCTGCCTTGCCCCCGTGCCGTCCGCCCGAGACCCCTTCCTGGTCCTCTGCCGTGCCCCTGGGCTGTCAGCCCAAGACCCGTCCTCCAGACCCCCTCCACCCACCCTGGTGGCCCTAGTTTTTGCGCTTTCCTCATATTTAACATCGTGTCTGGTGACATACAGAAGTTTAACCCTCCTATTGTCTTTGTTTCCCCCCCTTACTTTGGTGTTCGCGGTCAAATTTGACCGGTCCTGTTTTAACTGCTATTACATTAACACAAAAACCATTAATCATGACCACATTTCATTTAACACCCTTTCAAACTGTACATATTGTATCAGACCAGTGGTGTAGTGGTCGTTGGATGCGGGTGATCGCTGTCCCCCCACTTATTTGAAGCATAATTTTTTGTAATAGTCTTATAAATATAAAATCTTTGCCAGTGTTATCAGTTGCCAGTGTGTATTTGTTGTAATAATGACAAAAACATAATACATTTCACAGTAATTATATAAAAAAAACGTAGCTCAAGTATTTATGCAACTTGATTTGAAGCATGTGTGTGTGAGGGGCAGCGCCGTGTGTGTGTGTGACCAGGTGTCCTGCTTTGTGTGGGACTGCACACACAGCGTTTTTATAATGTTTCCCGCGTCCCACAAATTGAGACCATGTACCGCATTTGAGTGACAGTCGCGCAGAAAGGCCGGCTCGGTTCGCTGACGGCCGGCACCGCCCTTTATCATTATATTTTTTAAACGGCATCATGTAAGTTGCGCTGACAGGCGACAGAGGTCCACAGTGTACCTCATTTTCAGGTTCATTTTATATTTTCATGCATCAGAGTGTAGTTTAAAGTGTCTTTTTCTACCTATCGTATCTTTTAGAGTTGTTTCGTTGGTGCTGTGCAAACTAAAATCAAAAATGTGAAAAAGGCAAATGAGCAGGTATGACTTGGAAACAAAAATCTAAACACTTCTGTTAATTGGTGCCTGAACTTTATTTGCACCATGCTTCAGAACAGCACAAGAGAAAGTGCTTTGTGCTTTAAACTTAGCGATGCATTACAAAAGCCAGAGAAACTGATGTTTATGTTAACAGAGTGGTGATGTATTGAAGTGGTAGGGTATTTGACCCCTTTCAGCTTCACTGTAAATATACCAGTACCCCATAAGTAACTGGGAACGAGTGCATTTAGATTTATGTGCATAATTCTTGGAATGAGAAATGGGTTCCGTGAAATGCAGGTGTGTGTTTGATTAATACCTGCTTTTCCTTGTGTGTCTTATGGCTTACAACCTCCTGTCCTCTGGGATCGGAGGAGGAAACTCTAACAAAGTCTGACAGTCGTTGTAAGCGCACACTAATTCGATTATTCAACGACTATATTAATTCAGGAGCAAATCACTTAACTTACTTAGCATCAGACTGTCAGGCTCTGTTGTGGATAGCGGGAGAAGCGTAATCTGGTTTGAAGTGCCCTCAGATATTGGAATTGTGTTAGCCAAAGTCAAAGAAACAGTCCTGGCACAGTGAGAGCCGGGAGGTGGGGCTCGGGTTGTTCTGGGAATCAAATTAAGCTACAGACAATATGCTGACTTAATATCATCATTTGAACTACAGCATTTATTTTGTGGCCTTTTGTTCCTTTTTATTTGATAGAACAGCTATGGAGAGAACATTGGAGAAAGACAGGATGACGTTCAGCAAAGGGCAAACGTTTACTTTAAGAACACACATTTTTTCAGTGACATGTTTTCTTCCTTGGCTCCTTCACACTCAGGATAAAGATGTAACGTTTAATGGTAGGATTAATTTGGATCCTATATTTAGTCTACACCTTCCTAATGGTAAAATCTACATTTGATTTACAAACTTATTTTATAAAATATGTTATATCTGCCCAGTCACACTTGGACTTTTTACACTTGGTGTGACTCTTGGACTTTTATTTCACAAAGAATATTCTGTTACAAGAGGAACTTAATACCCATACATTTATAAGCCAGAAAAGGTTGGATACGGTAGGCTACAAATCTTTTTTTTATGGGAAGCCTACTCCATTTCCAATTGGACAATTTAGACATCTTGAACTCAACAGAAAACATTCAATTTGTGCATCAAAACATATAGAAGGCCTCCATTGGGCTCCGTTGTGTACTTCTGTGACATAAAAACATCACTATGTAACACACGTGCTTCTATTGACTAGCACTCAAAAACATTTTACGTGATGGGCTAAGGGGCGGGACATCAAAACACGCCAGCTAACCAATCAGATCAGACTGGGCTCTGGTTTCAGACAGAGGGTGAAAAGAGGTGCTGCAGCACAGGCAGTTTGAGGGGGGGGGGGGCAACAGCGGTAATTAAAGTTTAAAAGTCTCAAAAATGCTACAACTCTACAGCATTTCATCACAAACTGGATGAATGTGAAGTATTTTGTTAAAGGAGGATGAAAGCGTAATTAAGGAGCACTATTGGAGTGACTTTGATAGTTATTGGATTAATTCATTTGGATTCCCGCTGTATGAAGAAATTAAAGGACGCAAGTGGAAACAATTCACAAAGGGATTAAACTGTTTAAAACACATGCTCAAAGTAAGCCGGACTTTGCCGATGTGGTTATGTGGATTCGAAAGTCGTAAATAATCTACAAAATGGAGGAGACCGATCTGATCGGAGCAACTGTGACAAATAATCCAACTGAAACCGGCATGGACGATGACTATGTTTTAAAAATGCGCTTATCCAGAAAAGCCCGGTTTGGACACTTTACGGGCAGAAGAAACATTTCTATTAATGAAAAAACTATACATTTCTGTCTTTTTATGCCTATAATACTAACTTGAATTTGTATTCAAATACATTAATCAATTTTTTATTGTTGTATTGTAATGTAGAGACAGGGCTTTTCGTGACAATCATGTATTGCGTTACAACTATATGTAAAAAATTAATTCAAATTAAATATGATATTTGGCCTCAAATCATCTGAGGCCTGGCACCCCCCCGGCGATATTTGGCACCCCCCAAGGGGCGCGCGCCCCCCAGGTTGGGAACCACTGCAGTAGAGGAACAAAATATGAATATGAACCTGAAAATGAATCTTTATTAAGGTTTGGATTCACAAGGAATGATTGTGCAAAAAACCAAGTGTAATCTCTTAGTCAGCTGTACAGTTGCAGGTATTGAATTCACTCCCAGCTGGGTGCTTTCCCCCCCCCCCAATTGCCTACACAACGCTTGCAGCAAAAACTCAGAAACCAACAGTCCTGCGAGTTTCTGCTGCGTGCAGCCACAGTGGAGCTGTCGATTCAAATTCCCTTAGATCGGAGTCGCAGAAATCGATTTCACTTAGACGTCCTTGACGGTGCCGATTCTTAACTCCATGTTATCCTTTGATTGACCTATTGGGCCTCTGGATCTTGTTCCTCTTCTCCTTATGGCGTATATCCCCCCCGAATCCTCGCAGATCTGCTCTCCTGTCCGGGGACTTGGATCGAGCCTTCATTGCAAATGCAGCAACTGCTTCTCTCACCTTGATGTTTTACAATTAGTTTTCTCAAGGTTGGTGCGAGGGCGATACAATCAGGCGGTGGAGAACCGTAATCTTGTGCCTTTGTAGATGAAGCCCATAGAGGGAACTCTCAATGGGATTGGGTGAATTAGTTGCTGATGTTTGATCAAGTGAATGCATTTTCTTTGTATGCGTGGGAGAGTTGGGATATAGGAGCAGGACGTTTGGAGCACTTTAGATTAACCTTCTCAACACTGGATTGAGAAAGACGAGGAGGCATGAAAAGTGAATTGAAGAGGATAGACATTTAAGAAAGAGGGCCATGAGAGTGGAAGAGAAAAGGGGAGATATGCAAATTGAGAGAAGTACTTGGGGAGTTAGAAAATAAAGGTACAAAGAGAAAAATCAGAGGAAGTTGAAAGAAACACAAACATTAAGAAATACACTAAGAGAGAAAAGGTGTTTTGTTTATTTTTCTCCCTGCAGGAGTTCAGAAGCTGGTTATATCATTTCTTCGGCGTTAGTGTATAATTAATGAAGCATTATTAAATTGCGTACATCACATACGTTCTTAATTTTCCTTCATTATTTCTCCTTTGGTCCATACTTCAGTGAAACGGCTCTATCACTCACATATGTCCAACTTTGCCTTGCTGCTGAACTGCTCAATCATATTTCTAAATTATATAGTAATTCATTTCATGCAGTGACATCACACAGAGCTGCTCATGTTCCAACACTTTCTTAATTGCTTTGTATGTACCCTTTTAATGACCTCATCCGTCCTCTTAGCTTTTGATATTTGTGGCTGTAGCTGTACATTCAGCTAAATGCCTTTTACTCTAAATACAGTATCCCATGCCTAAGGTCGTTCCTAAAACCTAAGACCTGATTTATACAGTTTTTCAGAAACTGTAAAATCTCTAGCTAGCCCTGTTCCAGCAGGGTTATGTCTCTGTGGACTAAATCATTTAATTTGAGACTGCCAGTGTGCAGAATGAAATGCTGAGGATTAAAAAGCATGGAGAAAGCAGTTACTGTATGACACATTGATCTGGACCGGCGAGAGAAGCCCACGACTGAGTAATGATGTCGGGATCATAACACCAAAGACCTCCATTCCTGTTCTTTCCATGTGGTAAAGTTATATTACAAAACAGAGCTCACCTCACTTTTCAGATGGCAAATAATCACATTTCTTTGACATGCGGATTTCTGACACACAGGAACAATAACGTGCCGTTGGTGAACTGTATAAATTGGCACATAAAGTACATTTATTATATGTATGTATTTATTATATGTATTATTATACACACAAATTAAATAAATGATATCTTTATGTCTTTATTAAAGATTGTAGTTGTGTGTCTACTGGGACATGTCTCCATACTTTAATGTTCAAAAAGCTCTTTATTTCTCTCATACCTGTGCTGCAGTACCTCTTTTCACCCTCTGTCTGAAACCAGAGCCCAGTCTGCTCTGATTGTTAGCTGGCTGGCTCTGTTGTGATTGGTTAACCGCTGAGAGATGTCCCGCCCCATAGCTTATCATGGACAATGTGTTGGAGCGCTGGCCAATAGAAGCGCAAGTGTTACATACAGTAGTGATGTAATTATGTTCCAATCTGGGATTTTAGCCTTTGCAGAAAATGTACATAACGCACGACAGTAAAGAGAAAACCCAAAAAGCCCTTTTTTAAAGAAATAATATTCACAGGTTAAAGCTCATGACCTCACTATTCCTGACAGGCATAAAGAGGCCCAGCTGGGCAGAGATAGCATGTAAATCAAGGGCACATAACTACAGAGTTCAGATTTTATCAAACCGAGCAGCTAAGGGGGGCGCCTGCCATCCAGCAGCAGCCACAGCTGTTTTGAATTGACCCATCCCCCCCCCCACACACACACACACACACACACACACACACACACACACACACACACACACACACACACACACACACACACACACACACACACACACACACACACACACACACACACACACACACACACACACTCTGATGCATACACTCACCTTGAGAGGCCGCGTTAGCTCTTATCTGAGGCTGTGATTGGCTGATGTGCAGCACCTGGATACTGTAGCCCTGATCTATGAGGCAATTATGGTAAAATTGTCTAAGCATTTCTGGGGTTGAAAGGACTGACCGGGATATTAAAGAGATTACATTACACACAAAGTGAAATGTGATGGCTGCAGACCAAGAGAAGCCCTTTGTGTGGCGATTAGGAACCCCCCTATAGATGGCTCCCTCTGCATTCGGGTTTTTTAGCCTCTACACACACAGTCACAAGAGTTGTGCTTGGCGACGGGCCGAGTCCCAGATGTGTGTGTGTGTGCGTGTCCAGCATTTAAGTGTACGTGACATGACTGTGTGTGCATTTAGCCTCATACACTTTGGTAGATTGCAGAGTGCTAGCAGGCTTTTCTCAGCGTAGGAAGCTCTGCAGAGGAGGCAACGCATCCCAACTCAACAATCACCTGATTAACTGTTGCACAGGAACCAATCAAATCAAAACCAGACTGTGAGGTTTCAGCGTTAGAGTCTGTGAGCTTATTGTTTTGTGTTTATTCTGGTGGCCTTGCAGTTTATTTTGATGTTGGCTCTGTCCTCTCGTTTCAGGTGTCATCACTTCCTGTCGTGGTGTGTCACCTGCCAGCTTGATTGTGATCTCCTGCTCTGGATTGTTTTCACCTGTGCCTCATTAACTGTTGTGTATATGTAGCCCTGTCGCCTGTTGTCTTTTGTCAGTTCGTCTTGTCTACCAAGTCCATGTCTGTACTCTCTCATGCACACTTTGAGCTAGTCGAACCTAGTGAACTATTTAGTAGTCCTAGTAGATCCTAGAAACCTTTTTCTTTGTAAAGACTTTTCTTGTACTATTAGTTGAACCTAGCGAACAGTGTCCTCGTTGATCCTAAACCTTTTTTGGATAATAAAGGGTATTTTTTTAAATCAAGGAAGAATCGAGCATTTGAGTCTTTGTGAGTCCTTCGTGTCACAGACAGGTCAAAATCAAATCAAGAAAGCGACAACAAAACACACAGCCTTTTCATAATCATTTTTTCATATATTTTCTATGTTGTCATTTTGTTATGATGTTTATCCGGTAAACAAAATGTCTAATTCAAATCAGTCCGTCCTGGGAGAGGAATCCTTCTCCTTTTGAAGAATAAATCAATAAAATGTAATAGAAAAATCAAATATTTGGAAGTCAGATAATGAAAGCTTAAACTTAATATGTAAGTGAGACAAAAAGCAGTAATGTACTGATCCATGGACAATAAACTTACATCTCACTATGGGCTATATGTGAAATATAATCTTTTTCCAAGTCTCATTATCTTGAAGCCATTTTTCCTCAGGTCTGTAACCAACAATATTATATAATATACATTTATTTGTGTCTTGCGTGTAAGGTTAGACATATGAATAATACATGACAAATAAGCCTCTGAAGCTATCTCTCCATTTCTTCCATTGGTCATGCTTACCTTTCAGCATTGTATCAGTTGCTCATAAATACGTGACACGACGACATATGACTTGCTATGTTCAGGAGATGGGGAAATCTATAATAAAGCACATTTTAACTGTGCTTTTACTTAATCTAGACGGCCATCTTTTTTCACTTTTAAAGGATCTCCATGCATATCACATTTCAGATCTATCCTTACGATATTTTAATTGCCCAAGATGGATTCGTCCTCGAGTTGAACATGCATAACACATTCAGGCCCTTTTTTTTAAAGGCTTTAATTACACTAAATGAGATTCTGGCTCTGCTTGCGATTGGATTTTGTCCAGGTAGATCTGCATCGGGCCATTACCTGACTCTCATAGCTGTTTAAAGGACTCAAAGTATGATCCATGTCTCCGCACTGGAGGTTGTAGCTGAAAATGTCACCAATGACAACGTCTTCAAAATAAATCAATCACAGCCACGGCCATTTCCTGTAAAGTGAACACCGTGCAACACAACCTGGCAAACGACCAATTCCATCTCCATTAATATCATATGAGGAAGTGAGCACTTTGCGGCACAGTGCATTCTGGGACACGGTAGCTGGAGGTGCAGAGCGAGAACATAACATATGGAAAGGGGTCGGGCAGGATACAAATAATAATAATTTCCCTTCATGCAGATGTGTCAGCCATGCAATAACCAAATACGTTTGGCCAAAGAAGATTCTGCCATGCTTCGACACATTTTCCCTCACTTTAGTGATCAGGGAGTAACGTGAGCTTGACTGTTGAAGATGAATTTGTCTCATTTGGTATCAGGGTATGATGGAGAAAACAAGTTGCTGCAGAGGAAGTAGGCAACAGAGCCTGTTAAATTAGCACGGTAATGTAAGAAAAATAAAATCAATATTATGTGCTGTAACTTTAAATTAACACACACAAGCGGCTTTTTTCTGAAAACCGGATGTTCAAACACTCGACTTCCGGTTTTCGCGAGTAAACATTGTCAACTTCCGGTTAGCATTAGCATGTAGCTAATATTATGTTTTGTGTACGGGAATTTAAGGATAAATGACACGTGGTGTTGCACACTAAACACACTGTCTTTAACCCTCACTTATTGACACTGCAATACTATTATTAGGGAATGTTTAAATTACCAACAGATATTTGAATATTGTAAAACTAACATCAGAAAATGACAGAACGTGCCTTGGACCCGCCCCCGTCGACGCCGACCAATGGGAGAATACTTTAGACTTTAACATGTGATGGAAACAGGAAATCGGTCTCTTTTCTGACCCAACGCCAAGCCCCCAGGAAGTGCACCGGACTCTGTGCCTAATATTCGTTGTGTCCAAACGGCGGTACTACAATTTCCGTATCAGTCCGTGACGTCCCTGGGCCCAGAAAGACCTTTCCCCATTGACTAACATGGGGAAAGAAATGTCTGTAAATCAGCGGATACTTTTTTTTAAACTAAATAAACTACCCAGTTTGAACTATTGGCCCTTATTAGAATCATTAAGTCCTTAAAGTTGTAAAATGCACTAAAAGCCGAATCTAGATTTATTTTCTCTCTCCATTCATTCTATTGAGCGGAGAGTGAGAGCTCGGGGGGCGGGGCTTAAGAGAGCACATACGGGTTCTTCTGCTCTGACAGCCAGGCATGACGGGTAATCTGTGATGTTTCGCTCTCTCAAAAGTTGGGCCATTTTGGCTTCATGCGCCAATGAGCAGCTCTCATAGGAAAGAACGAGCCCCCGCCTCCCACGCTGCATCCAGTTCTTATTATACATCCATGCCCCACGCCAACGGAGGAAGGAAGAGCACAGCTGTGACCTTCTTGCAATTTCATTGTATCATCGTATCATTGTTTAATTACACGCTGTTAACTTCCTGGATTATTTTCAGCTAACCTCAGGGCTAAAATACCCTGCAGTAACTAACTGTATCTACTGATTAAAACTAGGTGTACATTATGCATACGTAACATACTAAAGATATTACTTACGGGTGCCTTGATTTAATTTGTTCAGAATCTCTCCAAAACGAGCTGATAATCCTTAAAACCGGACATTGCGACTGGGGAAAAAAGCAATTTAATATTGTTTGTATAGTCCAAGATTTGCCATAAAGGGGTTTACAATCCCCGAAAATCCCAAGCATCAACAGTTGCCTAATTACACATGAAGAGTACATAAAGCAGAATCTAAATCCGATCTTAACCTACCTTTTTAAACTCTTGTTTGCTCTCCACCAGCTCGACCAAAAACTGTTACCTAATTTTTTCTGATAACGTTATATATCCACAAATGAAATGATGCCAAAACTAAAAGCTAAAAGAAGAGATGTATAATAAGTATATCTCCCTAACATATTAGATTGAGCTAAATCATACATGTTAATATAAATCGACAGTACTTTAAGTTATACTAAGGGCTACCCTTGAGTCTAGCCTATGAAATGTAACTGTGTGATATTTAGATTATTCATTTGACTTGCAGGAAATGTCAGGTTACCATAAAGTGTTCCTCTGAAGGATGTGGATGTAATTCTCCGCTGAATTTATGGACCTGCATGCCAAGTGAGATCTCATCAAACCTGCCGTTATCACCGGTGGTTCTGCAATAGCTCAATTGACTGTTTCTAAATGTGTCTGACATTTCGTTGGCTCCTTCAGGACTAACTTTCAGTGAGGATGTGATTCCGTATTAGTCTACATCATTTGGGATCATCACAAAGTATCACTGTATATGTATGGAGAGTCATTCCCCTCTTCTAATAACTCGCTAAGCCTCCCGAATCGTTCATCCTGAAAAACGTCTTGATTAATAAGCGCCACCAGCACTTCTCTGAAACCGACTATTCATTTTGTAAATCGTTATATCTGTGGGTTGGATTTAAAAAAAAGGAAAACGTGCCACATTTCAGACTCTGCTCCCTTTTCCTCGGTTAACTTTTTAGTTTCAGGGTATGGCCTATTATAATGATGCACTGATGCTTGGTTTCAAATGGCAATGTATTCAGGAGACCAGGGGATTATGATAATGAATTAAGATCTCTGCGCCTGTCTCAAAGGGCATTTTGTGAGGAGTGGGGCGGGGGAGGAGGATCAGAGGAGAAACTACACACAAGGCAATGGTACAACAATAATGAACGGTGGATCGGACCAATGCTTGTGGTCAATGTTAGTCATACATCAGAATTGGAAGCTCGCCATGATTGTCTGTGAGATGATGGAGGTATTCATATATCACTGCGTCAATAGTGTTCAATACTCGGTGACAAACTGCTCGTCATTGGGTTCATGTTGGCGTCTGTTTCAGTGACATGTTTGGCTTTTGACAGCTGATTGGAAAATCCCTTTTGTGACATCATTGACCTGGAATGGCCTTGAGTGCAACGTGCTTCACATATTAAAGAGGACCTATTAATGCTTATTAAGTATTTTGTGCTTATACTGGGGCTTTTATGTTGAAAAAGCTCTTTTTCTCATACTGCCTTTGAAACCAGAGCCCAGTCTGCTCGGATTGGTTAGGATTTTAGCCTTTGCAGACCATTTACATGCACACAAACATATACACCAAACTACAGGAAGAGGGAAAACCACAATAAGAATAACAGACAAAGCTTGTGAACATTGTACTGTTTTTTAAAATGACTTTGATGAAACTGAAAATGTCATTGTTAGACAGGTAGGTGAAAAAACAATCTCCATACAAATATTCTTGGTAGAGGCAACAATAGAGTTTAACTAAACTACAAACTAATTGCCCGGGTACGTTTCAGTCTAGCAGTAATTACACATTATGTTGTGCAGTGATAGGAAGAATGCCAACAAGGAGAGGAGAGGAGAAACCCCTTCCCCTGTCAGCGTTTACCTCGCACAACGGGGGGATTTTATGGAAACACCACAATTATGTTGTCGAATGAGCTCTTGCAGGGACAATTATATTACCTGCACATGTCTGGAATTATATATCGTCCGCTGTGCTTTTGTGACAGGGAGAGTTCAGAGGTGCAATGCATTTCTTCTGCCACACAAATTAGATTTACATACATCTATTATACATCTGCTCACTTCTCACTGTTTGCACTGGCAGATGTCTCTCTGATTGCCAGCGTGCATGCAATCTCATTCAGTGCACCTATATTTGAGCGCTGCACACGTCATGTTGGCCTCGTAGCTTTAAATAATTCATTAAATGTAGGGAACGCTGTTCGGCTTTGAAGGAAACATCCTCTCCATTTGTGCAATGTGACAGTATTTACATGTATAACACGGCAACACTGATCGCAGCTTTGCCACGCCAGGAAGAGACTACATCTGTCTGCCTTAATGAGAGCTGACAAACAACAACAACTTTTTATAGGAAACATTTCTCTGTGAAAATCACATTTTCTGCAGAATGGGAGGGTTGGGGCTGTAAAGTCACCTTGCTTCACTGATTCACTCTGAAGAAGCTATTAAGAAGGCCAGTTTTCTCTCTCACTCTTCCTCCGAAATGTCTCCTAGACTCAGATGTTTGTTTATTGTTTTTGAACGATCCAGATCAATGGGTATGCAACGAGAAGCACCAGCTGAAGTCACAAAGGGCACAATTATTTCAGTCGTAATCCGCAGCTTACATAATTTGTCTGTCTGTGTTGGCGTCCTCTCCGTCCCTGGCTGATTGTGTCTGAACAAGCACATGGGTTTGGATCTTGATGAATAGAAAAGGTAATTGTTCGCGGGGAAGCAGAATTGATGGTGTTATGATTATCCTTCCTCTGCCATATGTCATTTTTCAGATGTATATGTGCATGAGTGGCTTGATATAGAAGCATCTGGTGGTTGGCTGTAATATTTGGAAATATGCCGTCTCAGAGGAAATCAGTGGTAGTAGGCACTGCAGCATATCCCAAAACAGAAGCTCATGAGCAGAAATGGCTGCTGTGAAAGGCTGGTGATGGAGGACAAGAAGCAAAAGGGTGCAGACGTTTATTAAACACTGAGGCTTTTTATTTGAGTAACATTTGCTTCAGAATTTAGTTTATCACTTTCCTATCATTAAAATCAAATCAATCATACTTCAACATCATCACCAGGAATCCTTTCATCTCATCATCGAGTGTGGGGCGACATCATACTTCAAAATGGGTGCTATTATTTTCTGGATTATGTATCGCTAAGTCATTTCCACCAGGTAGCTATTTTTGGGCGAAGTAATCTGTTCTGTATAGTTCTGAATACAATCTCATGGTTTAATGTCTTTTGCAACCTGTCTTCTATAACAAAATGAGAAATAACTTGAACTATTATTGATATTAATTGGAGAACAAGTGAGTAGACTGTTCCCTCGAGGCCTGAAACATCACTTCTTTTGCACATTGGCTGAAAAGCCTCACACTCCTTTTTGTTCCTTTCTACTTACTGTACAGTAGATGTCAACAATGCAGACACTTCAGCGGTGAGCGGCCCCTCCTCCTGCCTCAGCACTCAGACAGCTTTTATTTTGGCCTGTGTGACCACTGGGGGGTTGGGAGTGAGAGAGGATCACCTTTTATCCACCGTCTCTCTCTAACACACCTTTCACTTTCTGAGCGCCTCATGCTTTACCTCTCAGGAAGATACCGTCTCTCAGGCAGTTCGCTCCCTTCTGTCCCCCGATTACCATCTGTCTGTCTCTCTGTCTTTCTGTCTCACGGTCGGGCTGATTATCTGTCTTTCTCTCCATCAATCTTGTGCCAGAAGCCATTAAGCTCCAATATATAGGTTTGACCCCCACTTTAAAATGTTTAAAACATCAACAACCTGCACCTTATGCACATATAACTTGCTCTACTTACCGAAAATATATTTATATTCATATTTATTCATATCTGTTTGATGGTAAACCGTTGTTAATTTATATGTGCAATCTTATTATTGTATATCAAATATCACAATGTTTTAGAATGATATTTTGTATCACGTCATTCAAAACAGACACACCGTTGACGCGCCGCGCCGTTGACGGACAGTTGAGGTTGTTTACACTTCCATGCAAGATCGTTTTGGTTATTTCTGTCCTTGACTATGGAGGATATAACAACTATTGCTGCTTTGTACCTTCTGTGAAAGTCTTACAAACCTAGCAACAGACACTGTGTCTGGGTTCTTATTGCCAGCTCCTTTTTGTTGCGGTCCCGGTAGATATACGACATTGTATCGTAAATCTCCGGGAACCCACTCACAGCCACAACGATCATCTCTTCCATCTTTACAACTGATCAACAGCAGGACGTCAGAGGGACGTCAGAGGGAATCCCAACGCTGATTGGCTTTCGCGAGAACCACGTGAATTTGAAGCTCGAGTTGAAAAAATTGAACTCTTGAGTTTGACGCGGCCCCCTTCAATCGCCTCAATTGCGTGATTCGCGCCGCGTCCACCGCTTCATGCACGCCGTCGGAGCGAATTTGCGTCTGTCCGCATCTCTGCATTGACTTTACATGTAATCGCGCCGCCCCCAAAAAATCGTATCGCGTCCGGCGTGAACGCAGCATTAGTGTTACGATGTGAGGTGCAGGTGAAAGAACGATACGTGGAGAGAGGGTTTTCTTGCAAAAAATAAACAGGCGTTTTATTCTTAGCCTTCCACATTATTCCACAGAAACATAAACTGCATGCCTGGTGCTGTATTCACCAGCAAGGAACAACAACGAATGCCCCTTCCCCTCTCTTCCCAACCACATTTATAGGAGACGGCCCGCCTTCCCACTCCAACCTGGCCAATCAGGTCATGGTTCTGAAAGCGGAGTGAAGGGTTAAATACAAAATTAAACACTGTTGTCTACCTTTAATAAAACCCTAAAGTCTTAAGGAAATTCATTATTGCATCGCCATAAATATTATACCTTACAAGGTCTGCTTAAAACGGATAGTTTTTAACCTAATTGACACTCATAAAATCACACATTTCCTGACCAATCGCGTCCAAGACTCCGCCTACTCATACGGCACGTATAAGGAGTACTTTGGAGGCGTGCTCCCCCTTTGAGCACTGGGACAAGATGGCCTCCAGGTCTGAACAAAGGAAATGGTGATTACTTTGTGCTTGTGTGTTTTACAGAATGACAAACGAATTTAGACGCATTTTATTAGTTTGTCTATGTCAACTGTTTTTATAACTTTAACTGAAATAAAGGCAACTCAGAAAAAACATGTACTACCTTTCTTAACAAACAAATAGTTAAGACCAACATGTTAGTGAGGGAGTGTGTGCGCTTCCTCACAATTAGATATAGGGTTTAGACTTTTAGGTGCTTTGGATAAACCATCATTAGTAATGTGGGAATTTAAAAGGTAAAGACCCAAACTAAAAACGAGAAAATAACATTTTACTTTTACTGTAACGCACCCTTTAAAACCAGGGGAAACAATAATTATTGCATTCACTACAGAAACTCGAAATCTTGCCACGTATCTTTGTCTAATATCTAATCAGAATATGTCTCTACTCCTGATATAAGACACAGTAACTTCCGGGTCTTGTTTTTAGACAATACATCATCTTAAGTCAAATAATTTAATTTTGAGTTGTATCTCAGATGAAACACATATTTTTTTTACATATTTATTAGAAAATCACCAACTAACATCAGAAAACAGAAAACCTTTGAGCATTTGCGGCTTATATTGTAACAACATCTCCTGGTTCTGGTCAAATATAATTCCAGATGAGTTCTTCCTGCTAATTACAAGACCTGATTTATCTAAATATCCCGTCTTATTTCAAGAACTCTAACCAAGCTAATTTTCACTTGTTCTATTTGCAGATATGTGTACGTATTTCAAGTGAAAACAGCTTGTTTTCATATTTTCCAGTGTATGATATTACGATATCCAAAAATGAAGAGGATATCCATTCCATATAGCATTGATATATCACCCAGACATTATGCTATTCTAATGATTCTTGTGTGAAGTCTTACCTCTCCTATCGGTTAATTCTTATTGTTTTTCTGCAACATCTGAATTTAAATAAGGTTTATCTTATCTTACCTCGGTTGCATATAGGTAGATCTTGCGTGTGCAAACTTCACAGACTTAACTTTGTGTGTGTAAGCATTCATGTGTTTTTCTTTCTTGTCTTTGATTGCATGTTAATAATAATAATAATTCCTTACATTTATTATAGCGCTTTTTCAATGACTCAACGCGCTTTTACATATACACACATTACACATATCATACATGCAATGGTCAGATACTGTGGACAATACCCACAGGAGCAAGTTCAGGTGAAGTGTCTTGCCCAACAACACCGGCTTTACAGACGCAGCAGCGGCTTTATGAATCTGCTGTTTGCATATATGCGTGCATCTCTTCTGGTTCAGTGCGTGTTATGGCACACGGATCTCTGCTTTTATTACTCTGCACAAACTCCTGCTAATAAACTTGGTCACAGTGGGAACACACACAATTTCCAAATGCACTTTGCCTGTCCAAACAAGCTGAATTCTTCCTATTAAGTTCCAATTCTGGGATTTCTCCCTCCAGTCTATTCTGCGCTCGGCTTTCCCTGCTGAAAAGCAAAAAAGCATTTAATCCACATAATAATTTTTCAGTCGAGTAATCGGTAGGCTGGGCGTTTAGACAACGCTTTCAATATAGCAATTGCAATAATAGACACAATATATCCTGCTAACAGACAAGGCCCACAGCAGCCAGGCAAAAAATACACATGCATTCACTCTTACTGCAAAATATATTTCTATTCCCAGGCCTGGCTCTCCTTTTCTCTGATTTAAAAATGAGTTACCATTTTCACAGCGGCTGGTTTTTAGGTTTTACAGCACATTTTCTGTGAAGTACAAGCTTTCAAAGTTGAAGAATAGCTGGCTGTCTACGCGAGCTGCAGAAATAATCAGTTTTGTGTCCTCAGTGATATTCAGCTCGTATCAATGTCTGGGAATTGAACCTGCTTTCTATGACGTCTGCAGACCTTGCAAGTACACACCCTTCTCACAAACACTGATTTGGTTTAGAGTCATGAGGTGTTTCAGGCAGGGGGGGGGGGGGGGAGAGAGTGTGTTTGAGAGTAACACAACAATATGTTTGCCTTAACAGACCATTTACATCAGGGATGGGCAACTTGGATGGTGGTGGGGGCCACATCATGTATGTACTGGCCACCAGGGGGCCGCAGATTCACACACACACACACACACACACACACACACACACACACACACACACACACACACACACACACACACACACACACACACACACACACACACACACACACACACACACACACACACACACACACACACACACACACACACACACACACACACACACACACACACACACACACACACACACACACACACACACACACACACACACACACACACACACACACAATGTAATGTATGCAATTATTAACAAATATACTAAGTCTGACATCTTCATTGACATTTTACAACCTTTCAGGGAACATCCTCTAATAAGCTCAATAAACAAATATCAGTTCACAGAAATTGTATTTAATTTTTACAAGTGGCATGTTTGTATTGAACAGGTTATTTAACAGTGGAATAAAACTGTTTTAAACTATTGGAAAGCACGGAAATGTGTGTGCATTGAGATTAACCATTAAGATGACATAACCATGAAGTCATGAACACTAACCCAGACATTAGTTGTCTAACTTGAACATAAGACACTTGTAGTCTCTGCATTCCCCTTATTCCACAATAAGGGGAATGTCAACACACTACAGACACCTGTCAACCCGCACTCTGCTGTTCCTCAGCTCCGCTCCCCCTCCCTCCGCTGAAATTGTGAATGAAAAGCGTATATTAATCATAGATAACACGGCAGTTTGTTTTCATCTGATTTCAAATAAACAAAGTCTTGGTTTTTAGAATATTAAACTTTTTTCGCCAAATTCAGATGATAAGGCATAATTACAAGCGGTAACTTAACGTCACAGCAGGCAGAACAACAGCCGGTGTTTCTTGTGAGTGTTTCTCCGGAAAACAAACACAATACACACAAATGCGTCACAGATTATTTTGCGGTATTTGGCTGCCGAACAAAATCATGTACGCAGCTCGCGACGTAATTAGGAGTCTAGTGGATGGTGCCAGTACTACAGGCCACCATTTGCCCATCCCTGATTTGCATGCACAAAAATGTATACAACACACAGTAAAGTGAAAGCCCCAACAAGAATAATAGGGCTTCTTTAAAGTCTAACATAAGTGCAAAATAAACTCAATAAAGTAGACATTTTACAGATTAGCTAGCTTTGTTATTTTTCTTTCCATCAGAAATTGAGTTTACAGCAAAAATAAAAATTACGTCTTTGCCTTTAAGAAGCTACATCAACTGAATGTTGGGCTTTTTAGCTTAAAGAACAGTCAGTTCACTTTTTCCACAAACACTTATATAACACACTACAGTAAAGGTACACAGTCCAAAAGAAAAAAAGGGCCTGTTATAAATGTCAAACTTAAGTTAAAAATAAACTCAAAGTAGACATTTTAAGGATGAACTAACTTTTTATTTTTCTGTCTGTCACTCCAAAGCCCAAATACATTGAGTTTACCATGAAGTACATCTTTGCCTTTAAGAAGCTAAATCAAGTGAATGTTCGGCATTTAACTTATTAAAGAAAATTAATAAAGCGCTGTAACTTTCTACTTTCTTTCTTCCGCTGTATAGCATCAACTCGGGAACAACACTCACATTAGGGCTGAACGATATACCGTGTCATGGCGATAACCGCGATATGCGCATGCGCGATATTCACACCGCAGGGACGTGCGGTTTTATTCATTTTTAAAAAAAAAATGCTAACGCACTTTCGCACAGAATTCAAAATAAAGATACCCTTATTACTTATCGAAACTGCACATACAATATATCCGATTAAAAATGAGACTCCACAGATTATTTAAGTATATAGCGATCCGATCTTGCGACAGGGGATGCAAAAAAAGACATCACAACACGTACCTTTTACGGAGCTTTTACGGGAGATCTTTTCACCGTAGCTGTCAATCTGATCAAAAGACGTGTTCAATTGCATTAAAACGAGAAAAAACGCGGCTGAATCGGTTGATCCATAGGTTAATAATGTATCTGTGGCTTTGAAGCAATTGTTTATAATCCATAATTCCATTTTTATGTAAAAATCGGAGCACAAAAGTTAGCTGCTAATGGTAGCCACTAGGGCTGTACCCGAATATTCGACTATTCGAATATTAGTTCGTTGGCCAACTATTCGGGTTTCAATTTCATTATTCGGATATTCGTTTTTTGTTTTTTTTCCTAAATGTATGCTATCAATAAAGGCAAATTGCCATATTCTTATACTATATTTATACTTTTGAATTGCACTGTTAAAATGCGGAAATATATACAATCTCAGCCTGTGCTCCTGACATCGCGTTCACTCAGTCACAAACGCAAACGGCACGCTTCACCTCGCTTCACCTCGTTTCACACACCTGAACACAAAATGCTGAAGACTTCAGCTGTGTGGGACCATTTTAAATTGGACGACGGTAAGAAGAAGGCAGTGTGCCAAATATGCGACGAGAAACTGGCCGACCACGGTGGCACAACAACAGGTGAAAAGTCACCTGGATGCTGTAAGTACTATCCTAGCTTAGCTTATGATGAAGCTGCTTTATCCGCCGTTTAAACAGTAACGTTACTCATGATAAAATCGTGCACTTACTTTGCTTGGAAAATCGTTGCAAGCAAGCAACCGAATAGTTTTTTTATATTAGTTTTTCAATTTTATCCGAATGGTGAAAATAATAGGAGCAATGTGGGAACATCTGGGGCTAAGGCAATTATTGGCATACAGTTTGTTCATTTATTTTTCATTCTTCATTTATTTAAATACTGTTTACTGTATCGGTAACAAGTGTTACACTGTTAGGCCTACTGTTACGGCTATGTTATCAAAAGTATTGTTGTTATAACAGAAATATGTGTTTTGTATCTTCAGGTTGTAAAACGTTATAGACGGAATTTGGAACCAGATTTGGTCCACGGGCGCTGCACTGCGGCTGGGTTAATTGCAGAGGACATTAGTTTTAATGTGTGCGAGTACTGAGACAATAAATAAATATAAATCGTAATAGTATGCTCTTTCTGCGCTTCTGCTTAACAGCGTGTTGTCAGGTGTCTCGGATTCGGAGCGTGTTATGAAATCTTTAGTAAACATTTTTTTATTAAAAAAATAAATAAATCTCTCCGCACCGAATATTCGCTGCTGATTACTACTGAATATCCGGAGCCCGAAAAATGGTATTCGGGACAGCCCTACTAGCCACCAGAGTGTATGCAGCTTCCGGGTTTGGCTACGCGTCACTCTCACTCCTTATTTGGTAATGTGTTTGTGTTAGACTGCCGCATAGCCAAGACCGGAAGCATCAGCCACTCTGGTCTCTGATTTTTACATAAAAATGGAATTATGGATTATAAATGAAATAATTTTTTTATACAGAGACGTTAAAAACCTATGGATTAACCGATTCAGCCGCGTTTTTTCTCATTGTAATGCCATTGAACACGTCTTTTGATCAGATTGACAGCTACGGTGAGACGATCTCCCTAGAAGCTCCGTAAAGGTACGTGTTGTGATGTCTGTGTGCTTCCCCTGTCGCGAGTTAGGATGACTCAGTGATGATACTATATACCTAAATAATCGGTGGAACCTCAGCTTTAATCGGATATCTTGTATGTGCAGCTACGATAAGTAATAATGGTACTTTTATCTTGAGTTCTGTGCCAAAGTCCGTTCGCTCAGGGGTCATTTAGATGCTTCTTATGAGACTTGTGTTTTGTTTTTGTAAAAATTGTTTGTATCATCAGTTAGCTGAGATTATTTTCGTTAATCTGGTATAACACATTAATAGGTTCTTAAATATTAAGACCCCCTGAGACACAGTGTAGTGAAAAAAAAAGTAAAGTACCCGCTGGGACCTTGGGGCTTAAGAGGTTAAAAAAACCGCAATATATATCGCAGGGGAACAAAAAACCGCAATGTCAGTTTTTTTCAATATCCTGCAGCCCTACCTCACATGTTTCCACCAAAAAGAAGATTTATTTTACATGAAGCAGCTTTTTGAGCAGAGAATTCATTATTCATCATCGCCCCCTGTGTGGAGCAGATTTCCTGTCAGAAAACCAGATTCCTACTGCGTCTGAATTTGTAACGATGGAATGCATTTCTCTGTTGCCATGGCTGCGTGTGATATCGCTGAATATTGCATCAAAATATGCTCGGGGCCCGGGCATCGACACCAGCAGTGATTAGGCCTCTGTTCCTCCTCCGTCATCTATCTCCCTCTATTGCTCTGTCACCTGTTTCCCATCATCACACATCATCCTCTCCCCTCCCTTCATCATCCTGTCTCCTCTCTTCATCATCCTCTCACCTCTCTTCATCATCTTCATCATCCTCTCCCCTCTCTTCATCATTCCCTCACAAGTCCTCGCTTATGATTTCTGCTTCAGAATCTGAATATTTTTCTAAGTATGGAAAGTTGTATGTTTTGTAACTTCATGCTATTAGCAGTTTCAGGTTTTCTTCACTTTGAGGACTTCTAATAAAGTGGTGCAGGAATGAGCCCTTAACCTGGTAATGAGTCAGCATTTTAGCGCTCTCTTGTCTCAAAGTCAATGTTTTGTTTAGCATGCTTTAGGTTGTGACGTCATGTGACTGTTTAGTTACTTCAGCCTAACGTTAGCTTTTTACTTCGAGCAATTGCATTTACCCTTAAGATGTCCTAAGAGTTGTTTAAACACATGACCAACTCATTGACCAAAATGTGAAAATATATAATAAACATTTGTTTTCCACAGATCTGACTTTGTGCAATAATTTAAAATGCAATGGCTTTTTTGTTGAGGTAACCAAGAAGATGCTAACTATGTCGGCCCCCCAAATAAACATAATCACTGAACACATATCACCATTTTTGATTAATCAGTTGTTTATATTCTTGATTTACCGATCAATAATGTGGTCCATAAAACATTGGAAAATAGTTTTAACTTGTTAGAGCTTAAGGTGAAGTCTTCAAAAGTCTAATTTAGTTTGATAACGGTAAAAGTACACCCTGTAGCGAGTAAAACTCTAACACAGCAAAGACCTGTCTATGCTGCCCCAGAACGGCTCGTTGGACATTTCTCTTTTTCCATTGTTTACTTCCTGTGACGTTTGAACACCCAAATCAACAACAAATGACTGGATTGTCCCAAATGGACCAATCCGCGGAGCACCTCATACACCAGGATCCCTTGGCTAACTAACAGGGAGTCCCCATTGACTTGCATAGAGCTCCCTGAACGCTGGTAATAGACGAGTTGGGATAGCATAGAAATGCTCTCCGCAGAGCCATTCTCACAGCGTTATAAACCTTTTTCTTAAAGGGGACCTATCATGCAAAATGCACTTTTGTATGTCTTTTATACATGAATATGTGTCCCCGGTGTGTCAGGGAACTCACCAAGTGTCAGAAAACACAACCCTCTCTCTTTTCCTCCATACTCAAATCTCTAAAACCGGGGCTGCAACGGAGCTGATACAGATTTGAAATTGTTCTGACGTCAGAAACGGGGAGCTCCGCCTATATGGGCAACTCTTCACCTATCAGGGGAATGGGGGGTTGGTCCACAGCCATTGCCGCTCGAAAGCGCTGGAGACGCTGTAGTACATATGCCAGGCCTGTAAGTGGCGCTGTAGTCTTCCACAAAAGCAGCGAAGAAGACTTCTCACAGAATCAGCCCTTGCAAAAACAGGGCTGGAAAAGAGCAAATAGAGCGAAATGAGGCATGGCTAAAATGCAAGATCTGTTTGGTATTGTGAAAAAAAAACTTCACAGACATGTTTTATAAAGGTATGGCCCTACAATATATTATTCAAATATAGCATGATAGGTCCACTTTAATATCGTGCCACACTTATTGTTTTTACTTCGGCTGTGAGTAGTGCTGCGTACCTGGACTCACATTCAGGTTCAGGTCCGGACTCAAGTCCAGAGGTTCAGGTTCAGGTCCGGACTTATAAGTCCGGACCTGAACCCATGGCTTGTGTCAAGTTGTGTGAGTAACTAAAGTGAACTTATTGTGAGCTAATTATCAATTTAAATTAAACTCATAATCAACTCAAATTCAAACTCGTCAGGTTTATTGTGCTCCCTTCTAACTTGTGTCTACATTTCTTTACAAAGTACAAATGTAAAAAAAACACTTTTTGCCACTTAGTCTACAAATGACTTATGACAGCAACTACAGTGAACTACTACAAAGTTCAAACATTTATTTCATTTACCAAACTAAAGTAACCAAACAGTCCCTGAGCTGACTGAGCCTAAATCCCTAAAACGTTGCTGAAAGGTAGAGTAGACTATACGCATTACACTGTTACACACCTACTATACAGTATAGGCTACACTGTAGTGACTGTACAGTCAGAGTGTACTGTACTGTCTGTACACCATGTCTTTTCTACAACTCTACATGTGTACATTATACAGTATACTACATACATAGTGATGTACATACATACTGTTAGAAATTAAAAATCAATGTTGATATGGCGTAATTTTGAATTAAATACACTATTTAATTTAAATCAGTTTTATTCTGAAAAAAACGGAAGTTCACACTATTAACTTAATACTTTTATTCTGAAAATTCTCCACTTCCGGATAGCATTAGCATGTGGCGAAATGCTAGGTTTTCAAACCGTGAATCGAAGGTGAAATGACATGTGATGTTGTACACTGAGCACACTGGGATTAGCACTCATTTATTGACGCTGAATAACGTTTATCAGGGAATGTTTAAATAACCACAGACACCAGAATATACGTAAGTGCTAGTTCTTTTGCGAGTCCAAGTACCGGTTCCCGACGTTCCGGTTTTAACCGGACTTGAACCGAAACTTTTTACAAGTCCAGTACCGGTTCGGCGTACCGGTACGCAGCACTAGCTGTGAGTGTTTGTGCGTGCTCAGGATGAGTTTAGCTTGTTCTCGCTGTATCGCCGACCCAGAAACCTGTCCGCTCCTCGCAACAACGAGCCTCGCAACGTCCCGACCAATCAGAGCACACTGGGTTCACAGGGAGGGGGAGGGGGCAGGAGCTCCATCAAGCCGTGTAGGACAGAGAGTGAATACACATACTATACAGAGATTTAAATCTATTCTAAAGATCTCAACAATGGAATTATGATCAGTAGAAATGGCCATGACATGGGCCCTTTAAAATAATTGGCATTTTGGTTTGAAATTGACTTAAATAATGAGTTGCTCGCTAATGTAATCCATTTTAGTCTCAGTTGACTAGATAATAAATCAACCAAAAAATCAAGAAGCTCTCAATCAGTCCCCCAACTGTGAAGACAAATTAAATACCTCACAGTCTTTTGAACTCGAATTTAATCTTTCTTCGTTCAGATACAGTTCTTGTTTCAAACCAGCTCCAACTTTAGATCATCTGATCTCTGCTTGTTGTGTACGTCTTGAACTTCTGCTGCATCTATGAATCAAACATGAGAACAGCCCAAAGATAGTGGGATTGATAGTTTGTTGAAGTTCACATTCCCTCATGCTCCTCTGGTTTCCCCCCCCCCGCAGTGTGACAGAGAAGACTTTGACAAATCTGTAGCGCCATGGAGCGAATGGTGTTGGTGTTGGGTTACCGCTTTGATTTCAGCAGAAACTCCTGCAGTTTTTAAACAGAAGGGGGAGAAGACACCTGCTGTACCTGATGTTGTTCTGACTTTCCAGGAAAATGTCATTGAGGATTTTGAGCTTTGATAATGTGATCACATATTTGAGATGTTCTGAAAACAAAGGAAGCTTGCAGATGGGCGTATGTGTCCAAATGTCCTCTGATGATCGAATTGTGAAAGTTTAAACCACCTCTTTACCTCTCTTCATCATCCTCTCACCTCTATCCTCTCTTCATCATCTTCTCTCCTCTCTTCAAGTCAATTAGCTAATCATATTGTAGAAAATGGTTGAAGTGATATCTTCCGATTGATTGTGTCCAGTCAAAAACATTTTTAGTTATTTATGCAAAAGACAGGAAAGAAGCAAATGTCCACATTGAAGGAGAAAGTAGGAACCAGTGAATGTGTGTTAATTAAAAGAGCAGTTCATTGATTATCCAAATAGTTGTTTATTCCAGTTTCTGGTGTTTTTATTTAGTATTTTTAACCCTGATTCAGTGGGCATGTTTTGCCCGTTGACTAGGGATGATTACAACATTCAAAAATGTGAAAGCAGTCAATGTAAACTCATCAATTCGTTAAACATTGATAGTTGATATTGGGTACTGCTTAGATAATACTTCAGTACGTTCAGCTGATGTATGTAGGGTCTGATTTCAGCCATCATGTAAGAAGCTGTGGATGGTGAGGGGAAAGTCTGTGGTTTCTTCTATCTTTTCAATCTTGCTATTACTTATTTTGAACATCTTTTAAGTGCCTCACAAGATTCGTATAGATTAGCACCGTCTGACCTCCAAACTCGTTCAGTAAAACATCTCATTGCCTTTCCAAAGATTACATAATTGTTTCCACCAGACATGCAGACTCAAAGATGAGTTACTGTATATTAATAATGGTAACGTTCATTATTGACCCCTCAAAACTGGAAGTGAACTGTAATACATAACCTACATGGTGTACAACTAGAGAGACAAGATAAGGAGACACACACACACACACACACACACACACACACACACACACACACACACACATGCACGCACACGTCTTTGTCCTTGTCATACTCACCCGCTTTGTTTTCTGATAAAAAAACAAGCAAATTGATAACGTTGTGAAAGTGTAAGAGACAGAAGGGAACTATTTGGAAGATAAGGAGACGTGATGGAAAGCTTCAACTTGTGAGAAAAGAAGTCCCTCAAGGATGAGAAAATATAAATATGGGCTACTATGTTTATATACAGTCAACATACTACATCCAAAAATAATGTTGTTATGCATGAGATACAATAAAACTAAGATTTCTGTTCATATTTAACATGGAGACAATCAATCAACCAATCAATCAATCAATCAATCAATCAATCAATCAATCAATCAATCAGTGTTTATTTATATAGCCCAATATCACAAATGTTACTGTTAGGGAAATAATTGTCAATTGTGCAATTATCCATGCACAGACAGACCTACAATGATGTTTCAAGTGGATTAATTTCAATTTTGGCCCAAAACAAATATTTATAATATTTCATATAACAATTATGTAGCATATTTGATCCTCAAATTAGAGAAGTATAATTTAAAGAAATTGATATTCTATATTCAACATTAGATAAACACAGAAGAATCCTTTCCAAGTACCATAAGTAGATGCTCAGGTAAATATGGCCTAATAGGAATAATTGATAGACTTAATTTGGTACAGATCAGTGGTAGCATTTACAAATGTGATACTTCAAGTTTTAAGAATGTTTAATCCTTCCTTTCCAGGTTTTTACAAAACTCTTTGAATATTTGCCTAACTTTTCCTTTTCAGATTTTGAACAATGTACTTGACTAAAATGAATGTATTGATTTGACTAAGTGCCTTACTCTTGACTAAAGCGTATGTAAGTAAACGTAAAAGTAATCCTAAAATTGAGGACACTGCACTTTTGCAGATTACAGATTGATAAAATCACAACTGTGAATTGTATACCTTAGCTGGATCTCTTAGGATCCTAAGTTTTAAAATGCTTTTGACTAGTGATTGCCTGGAAGTAAATCTTTAAAGCGGCAAGCTGGTTTCGATTTTATAGTTTGATGAGTGAAATTAACTAATGGTAAATGATAAAAGATATTAGTTTAAAACAAATATTTATCTATTTATGCATCTGTGTTTTATGTGTGTTCATTATTGTGCTTTTGACAAAAGATGATCCAAACACTGATGAGAGATGATTTTTCCTGTATCAATCATTGTGATTGAATGTTTCAATCTTATTCTACTTTGTGATGTAATTAATGTAAGGTGAGACCACACTCAAATCTATCTTTTATCGTTAAAAAAGCACATAAAATCATTACTACTGAGTGCTATGGGAATAGAAGGCTCAATGGAGCTGTGGCTCTCTGTCAGCCTGGCTACAGTGCTGAAAAGAAATCTTGCATTATTCTTATTCTCATCTATTAATGAAGAGTAGTAGGCTGCTCTCGCTTTACGCAGTGCTTTCTTATATTCATTGAGAGTAATATGCCAAATTAAACGAGATTCTTCAAGTTTAGTGGAACGCCATATCCTTTCAAGTTGTCTCGACTTTTGCTTTATTTTGCGGGTTTCGGCATTATGCCATGGAGCTAATCTATGTTGTTTTATTTTCTTCTTTTTCAAAGGAGCAACAGAGTCTAATTGTATTCACAGCGCATCTATAGCACTATCAACAACATGATCAATTTGGGGGGGTGTACATTTTGTATAAGTTTCCTCCCCTACATGCAGACATGCTATCGAGTTAAGTATTGGTGGAATCTCCTCCTTAAATTTGGCTATAGCACTAACAGATAGGTTTCTGGAGCTTTTGACTATGCTTTGTAGTCTAGTAACTTCAAAAGTTACTAAGAAATGGTCGGATAATGGACTACTTGTTTTATGTTTGAATGCAGCATTTACAGTCACTACTTTAAAGATTAATGTTAACCTCATAAGCTGACTGACTGGGTCCGATTGTTTATGATTCTCGGACGGCCTGGAGACAAAAATCTCTTCTTTAACCGTTTTTTTCTCTAAGTAAAAGTAAAGAAAATCCTAAATGTGCAGCTTTTGTGGTTGAATGCAAAACAAGACACAGCAGCATTTAGGGCATGATCAAAATATCGCTTGACGTAGATTCTTTGTTTATTTTTTACCAGAAAAGGGAGCAGGACCGTCATTTTACCAGACAGTGACGTAGCACTGCTCTCATCAATGCTCACAATTCTCTTTAAGCTCTCTTTATGTTCGAAGTGCATCTGGGTGATTCTCTGAATCGGGTGCCTTTTGGGTCTTTACATTTATGAAAAATAAAACCAAAAATATTGCATTTTTGATCATAACATCTGGTAGTGGACTACTTAAGCCTTTGAGAAAACACATTTTCCCACCTCAGGCAAAAAAAATCCAAATAATTACTAGGAATTTCCTTGAAAAAATGTGACGGGGTTGAATGTGACGGGGTTGAAATTTTTGACAAAAAGTAGCCATGAGACCTTGTTTAGCTAAGATATGGCGCCACATGGAAGTTAAGGACATTACAAAATTGTAATATTTTGCAAAACTATTGTTTATTTTTTAATAAACAATTATTTACTATTAGTAATTCATATAACAGAGTTGAAATGTTGAGCTTGTCAATCTTAATCTGACAATAAAAAAAATGAAATATAAGTAAGAGAAGAAACTGACACTTGGTTTTCTTTGCCGTCTTTTCTTCAGAAGACTTTTGTGATGTCATTCCCTCAATGCAGATCACACATGGACTGATCCATTATTTTCATAGGAGGGTCAATGGTATGGCGTGACGGGGTTGAAACAAACTGGGGGACGTGAGGTCAATATTGGAATTTCATAGATAATTCAAGTATTTTTTCCTATTTTTTTCCTGTTCAGTTAAAGTAGCTTCTTCGTGCAAACAGCTCCCGACCAGGATCACATTCACTTTACATTGTGGAACACAAAGAAATTCCCTCAGCTTTAAATTAACCTGTCTGATCATCTCTGACTGCTAATCTTTTAAATCACTTCTCAAAACCCCACTGCTGCACAAAAAGCGTCTGTTAATAACCTCAGATTCGTTGTTCACGAGTCCTTTCTTTTTATCTTCTGCTTTGAAGTTTTTTCGGCCATTCTTTCATGTTCTTTCCTCTCTTATTGCCTTCACTGTTGATTTCGTCCTGATGGTTTTCTTTTAAGTATGAATTCATAAAGTTGTAATAAGAACAGTCAAGAATCTGCCAGTGCAACCAATGAGCAGCAACTTATATCGTCTTCCAAACATTTCAGACAACTTTTAATTTCTCAGAAAAAAGGAAGGCCTTAAAACAGCATTAAACAGGCACAGATAGCGTCTGCAGGTACACAGCATATGTTTAAAATGACAGCTACTACGACGGCATGTCTCTTTAATTTAGGCGTTTGTCACATTTGTCTCAGATGAGAAAGTGTTTGAGAAAGTGTTTGAAGGCACTTTTCATGCAGGTGCTGTTTGAGTTAGTTTCCAAACCAAAGCTGGACATATTGAGGTCATTGTGTTTTATTTAAAGGTCACCTATTGTGCAAAATCCACTTGTTCCTGTCTCTTCTACATCAACATGTGTCCCCTCTTCTTCATGTCTCTTCTACATCAACATGTGTCCCCTCTTCTTCATGTCTCTTCTACATCAACATGTCCCCTCTGTGGAAAGAGACTTTGAAAGTTTCAGGAACAAAGATTCAGAGGGGCATGGGGCGTGGGGAGGGGCTCCTTATTTTCATCTAAAGTAACAGACAGAGAATCAGCACTTTGGAAACAGGGCTGAAACAGGGGGGATTATGGGTAATGCTGCAATCATCTGTTGGTGTTTGGAGCCAATCAGAGACATGTTCTGTATATATCTGAGAGCTATAATATGTTGATGAAAAACAGTATAATAGGGGACCTTTAAAGCAGCCAGCTGTTTGATTACGTGCAGCAATAAGATCTACGTCACACAAGGAGACAACACTGTACAAAAAAGCTGCCCTGGCCGCAGAAAAGATGTGCACACCATCTGTTTTCTGAATTATAGTAAAGTTCCCCCTTTTCACATTTTAATTCAGGGCTATGTTTCATATCCTATGGTATGGTTGAAAGCTGCAACTATGCTGTTCCATTAGATGAACAGACTGTAGGTCAAACATCTGCAGACGGAAATCTGCATTCAAATAAAAAACTGAATTAAGTAAGAATTATGTATTCGTCTTATTTATAAAAGTTTTGTCAGAAATTTGCTGGACATATAAAATAGCTTATTTTGTCAAACTTCCAGATTCACATTTTGAAATATATATACATTTTCGTTCACAATAAAAGCAGCAACATCTCCAGTTGTAGCAAGTATTGATATTTTGTCAATCAATCAACGATCAAAATATGTTCTGTTGATCAGCAAATCGCCCAACTGCTGATTTATGATTATTTGAAGGTCTACTGATTGTTGCTTTTCTTCTTGGAAAACACAGCAAAGCCACAGCAGAGAGGATAAACATAATACTATATCCACAACATGTGATTTATGCAAACTGACAGTAAGCAAGGTGGTGACATTTCCCTGTTCAATGACTGGTTAGTGTGCTTAAACAACATAATGATCAGCGTACACCGAGAGAAGTTCCCCCTATTAACTGCTGATTTGTGAAAATGTGTTTACACAAATAAACAGCATATTCCTCATTAACGTTGGTTTTATATGGTCACTATCAAAGCTGTAATTGGCATGTGGGGAACCTTAAAGATATTTAATGAAACTATAAATATAGGGTAAGTAGAATAGGCAGCGTTTATAAAAGCAGACGGAGAGTGTTTGCATATACAGTATAGGGTAATACACACATGCTGCAACACGAACCTCATTTAAATAATCCTATTCCATGTGTTTATGTTGTGTCAAGGTCTTCATTGCTATATTTAATATAAAGGGGGTGGTTTCAAGGTTGACGGAGAAAAGAAAGAAAGCTAATGTGTTTTATAAGATGTTGTTATTACAGATTATGGTTTTATAATATGTGATATGTATGGCTCTGTTTCGTAGCTTTGTATAATTTACAATACCATTTTTTTACAAAGTGCCTTATATTTAAAGTAGAAAAACACATATAAACACCTGCATGCTTTTAAACACGGTATTAGATTAGATACGATGTACTTTATTGATTCCAAATTGGGAAATAGTTTTGTTACAGAAGCATGTTTACAAGACAAGAGGCGCTTTCACACCAAGTACTTTTCCCAGGAATAGTCCCCGGAACTATCTAGTAAATCGCGTTCACACCGGAATAAGTCCCTGAGGGAGGATTACGCAAATGAAGCCGCTGACATCACTTCTTCTTCTTCTGCTTTGGGTTTACTGGCAGGCCGCAAACAACTTCATTGCATGTCACTTGTTAGACGCTTTTATCCATACATTCAGTATGTGGACAATCCCCACAGGAGCAATTTGGGGTGAAGTGTCTCAGGGACACAACGACATGCTGACTGCAGTGGGACTCGAACTTGCTACCCCCTGATTCGAAGTCCAGTACTCTATCCACTGAGCCACAGCCGCCTTCACGGCCTATACTGCCACCCGAAGTCCCGGAGCCCCCCGGAGTCCGGGACTTTGGGTGTCAGTAAATCGCCACACGAAGCCCCGGGTAAATCATCAGAAGCGCCGACACCTCCTCATCACTCCACCGATAAGTCAGTCCCTCTCCGTTGGTGTGCTGTATTGTATGAGAGAGGTTCCAGGTTGAATTGAGGCGGATATGTTACGTTTAATGTGTTATGTCACGTTTTCTATGTCTTGTTTTGGGTGTTTTGCTGTTCTCCCTGTCATGTTTTCCTCTTGTATATTGTCTGGTCCTTTTCTCTGTGTTTTCCCCCTGTCGTTAGTTTCCCTGGTGTGTCTAGTTGTCTGATTGTGTTCACCTGTTGCCCTTGTGTTTCTCCTCCCCTGCCCGGCTGTTTCTCATCTTGTGATTACCCCTCCCTGTATTTAGTCTTGTCTCTTACTGTGTTCAGTGTTGGTTCGTCATTTGTCTGTGACTGTGTTCACCGGGGAATGTTCTGATTTTCCGTGTGCCATATCCTTGAAATAAAGGTATTTTCAGTTTTTTCTCCATTTGGGTCCTGCCTGCTTCACTCACCCGAACAGGATATTTGTTATGTTCAGAGGTTTTTACGTTTAATATTCATGAGAATATTTGTCCTTGATCAAATGATAATAAACAACAATTTGCGTAAAGCATATTTGTCCACTCATATGTTGATAAGAGTACTCAAATCTTGAAAAATATCCCTCTAAGGTACATTTAGAACAGATAAAAAAAGTGCGATTAATTTGCGAATTAATCGCGATTAAATATTTTAATCGACTGACAGCCCTAGTTCCTATAGATCAGGGGTGTCAAACTCAAGGCCCGGGGGCCAAATCCGGCCTCTGACTTAATTTTCTGTGGCCCCACAAGAGCTTGCAAAGAATATAATATGTTTATTATACGGTTACGAGCCGATGTACAGAAACACGTTGTCCATTAACTACGTGTCCCACAATGCATCTCAAATATGCCTTTTTTCTCAGAATTTAACTTTTTTTTTTCAAAATATGCTTTTTTCTTAGAATTTGCCTTTTCTTTTTAAATCACTTTGACTTTCTCACTGAAGAGACTTGAAATTGAGTTTGACACCCCTGCTCTAGATAACCTGTTGAAAACAAAACATGCATGTAACGGCCCGTCCACACGGCGGCGTGCGTTGACGAAAGCGTCAAAAGCTTGACGTCACTCCAGTCACTTCGAATGGGGTGACGTCACGCTTTGCCGAACTGCATTGAGGTTCCGTCGCTTCGCGTTGCTCGCTTCAAAAGTTGAGAAAAGTTCAACTTTTGAAGCTTCGACGGAAGCGGCAGCCAATCAAATCATATGCCAGTACAAGCTCTAGCCAATCAAACCGCGTGCTTGTGTGTCCGGGGCGGGAGATTCATGTGATTGGTTGTTGGTCGAGTTTCAGACACGCCCACCGGCAAGCTTCAACGCACGCCGCCGTGTGGACGCTGCGTAATTCAACGAACACTTTAAAACCTCCCTCACCCCATACTTCAAATGTTTTTTCTTGTCTGTGCCTCGGTATTATCCTTGTACTGTTTTACTTGTGATATCTGTCTTGGAAAAACATTATGAATATGGCCTTAAAAGGATTATATGTTCCTCAACAATCTGCTAATCATTCAAGATGCATCGCTGGGTCATCAATACTGAAGACAGTGAGGGCACAGGCTGTTATTCCCCGTGCTTTCATCATAATGACAGGAGATGTATATCTGCAGGGAGAACAACAATAATCCTCCATTCATCGTGGTTTAGTAGCCTGGGAGAAAAGCATGTTTTTATGTATGTAATACACACATCAGCGTCAGTTTAACCCAGATAATGGGACCGCTAATAAGGTCAGAGATGATGTACTGCATCTAGAGAGATACACAGTAATTGTATGAGCTTGGTCGCCAACTAAGTAGATCAGATGCTCAGTGAGCGAAACCTGAAGATAAATGGCTTTTCGATAAGTTACGTTTATTTATATATTACATTTTGGCTAAAGGCAATTCAAAGTGCTTTACAAAATACACTACAGGCATCAGGATTACTTTGAAATACATTTAAAAACAGTCAAGAAAAAACACTTAAACACAATAGGACAAAAATACAAGAATAAAACTGACAATGTAAGATATTGAAATGTATTTGATTTATTTAATGGCAGCAGCAAACATCAAGTCTTATTAGCATTAATATGACTTTAAATAACAGTTAATATTCAGTAATGTAGTTCATATTATTTGTATTTGAGTAGACATAAGAAACAATAACATATCCTGTGGGTAATGTCCGCAGTAATGACTCTTACATGTCTAATATGTGTAATGTGTACTTGTAAAGCGCTTTGAGCACCTGTAAAAGCGCTCTAATAAAAAATGTAATGCATTATTATTTATTGTTATTATTATATCAGTGTAAAAATGTTAAGGTAAAATGTTAATCCTCCTTATTATCCTTTACAGTGTTTTTAAGCAATGCACTGATTATGTATTTCTTTGTGTACAGTTGTGTATTTATTTTGGTTTAACACTCACCCAACAAAACAACCAATTAACATTACCCTGTAGCCCCCGATTCTCTCCAACCTCCAACTGTAGTAACATTGTGTATTAAGTATTTAATTGTGTGTAAATAATGTCATTTTATCACAATGGTAGTAAGGCTTTGGTAGAATAATGTGAAAAGGGTCAATGGGCCCAAAAAGGATGAGCAGGAATATGTAAACAAAGTGAAGAATGAGTATAAAAGGAAAGCATTGAGACAAACTGAAGAAAGATACAAGAACATTGAAGTTAAAAGTCAAAGTCAACATTATTGTCAATCTCAAAATATGTTTGTACACACAGAAAGATCGAAATACTGTTTCTCAAAGTCCCGAGGTATAACAAACTCACCCATTAAAATGCAAGAACACTCAATCATTTACAAAAAAACACAAAATAACCGTTTACTTCAAGTAAGCAGGATGTATATATAAAATATATGATGTAGTGCAAATGAGTGCATTAGAGAATGCAACAAAAGGAACATCATAAAGGATGCAAGAAAGGAGAGGAGCAAGCCAGAGGAGATGTGGAAAAGCGTACGAGCATTAATCCGGTGGAAATGTTGCGGTGGTCGTGCTGAAGGCTAAGCCAACAGTGATGAATTAGTCCTGTCAGGATAAGCCAAACAAAGGGAGATCTGTATAGTGTCTGACATGCCTCCTCCAGGCGCTGAACAATGACATTTCCCCACACACGGCATAACGATGGCTCCACAGATCTGGCAGGACACGTATGTTGTAGGTACTCGGCTGTTTATCTTGTTGTCTGGATGTGCATTAAGTCGGCATATCTCAGTGTTTCAGTAGAGGCTTTGGACCACACATTTCAAACACTGCTTTTTCGAAAAATGATGGTTATTATTAAAACTGCATAATGCAAGTGACGCTGACCGCTAGAGGGCAGGAAGTAGACTCCGAGTATATTAGACGTGGTATATTATATCAAGGTCTAATGTCTTATGTGTTAAAGTGCGCCTATTATGTTCATTTTCCAGTTAATAAGTGTGTGTAGTGTCTCCACTGGGACATGTCTCCATGCTTTAATGCTCAAAAAGCTCTTTATTTTTCTCATACTGCCTGTGCTGCAGCACCTCTTTTCACCGTCTGTCTGAAACCAGAGCCCAGTCTACTCTGATTGGTTAGCTGGCCGGCTCTGTTGTGATTGGTCAACCGCTTAAAGATGTCCCGCCCCTTCACGTACAATGTGTTGGAGCGCTATCCTATAGTGATGATGTAAGGTCAGAGAAGTCTATGTATGTACAGTATAGTCTTGCAGCAACATCTAATTAAATGAGCATGCTAACTGACTAGACACATACAGTCCGACATTTGTGCAATTCAAGTCCATGCGAGAATCACAATTACCGAAGAATAGCTTTCCACAAAATTCCTTCTACCATTTTTGAAAGAGACAAAAGAGAAGCGAGAGTGGGCAAACGTTTTGGCCTGAGAGTGTTTTCATGTTGTCACGCCTGCCTCAGCCGGTCTGAAGTCAGCAGGTTGTAACAGAAGCAATTAGCAACCAGGAGGTTTTGGCAGCAGAAGAGTTCATTCACACTGACTTACATGCTATCATCACAGCAGTGCAGTAATGTACAAGAAGCTCTTCAAGTCAAACTGATAAATGAATGTTTCTGCTTTTTCTGACGACACATTAGGTGACATGAAGTTGGTTTCCATTGCTGATAACATTGTTTTAATACCCTGCGGATTTCGTATTCCATCCTTGTCTTTCCTTTAGACTTTTCTACAGTCTACAGTATTAGGGCTGCACGTATTTTCCAATCTTTCTTCTTCTTTCCCATGTCGATTTCTGTCATTAAAATGTCTTATTTCGTCCTATCCATAGTCCACAAGCCTGCATATTCAGTTATAGTCGACGTAAAATAAGCAAAAGCTGCAAATCAACACATTTGTAATGATTGAACTTGTAAATATTTGGTGTTTTGGATATTTAAATGCCAACCATTCAACATTAAGAATCAATCAGAATCAACCAATCATTTTCCGTTGTTAAATTATCAACTAACTTTTATCTGCGTTATATATTTAAGTTTATCCTAGGCACCAGATTTGACCACTTTTTGCTGTTACATTATGAGAAATACTTCATCTATGATAGGTAACACAAATATACTTCGTTAAATGTCAAAATTGTGATTGCAATAGTGTGTATTCCTGCGCGTATTGCTTATTATTCTTCTGCATGCATTGTGTTGAGAGCTTCATAGTATGTTGAATACTTAAAACGAAAGTTAGTTATAATCAAATATAATCAATTATATTCTTGTATAACCCACAATGAAAATGCTTCATATTTTAGGTTTTTCTATATTTACAGCATAAACAAAACAAAGTGGTTTGTTAAGTTGAGTGTAAGGCCTATAATGATTTATGCCCTAATCTCTGATAAGAGAGTAGGCAGGTTCTTTCCTCTCCTCTCACAGCCGGGAGGGGGGCTCCGGACTTAAGCAGAAACACATTTGAGGCCTCAAAAAGGTGGTTATGTCATAGTCATAGAATATGTCTAGTCATGTTTTGTTTTACACAAACTTGGGAAGGTGTGTCTTATGCCAGAGCCAATAGAATATGTTGGTTGGGTATAGAGGAGGTGTTTGTGGGTTTTCTATCTGGTTTTTTGAGCATAAAAAGACTGGCTTTTTTGGATTTCGTCGGGGAGAGGGGGGGAAACCCCTGGTATACTTTCTCCCGGTAGGCTCTGTCTTTCAGAGCTGGGTTAATAGCTCTCGGTAAGGTTCTCTCAAACTGGGTGAATATCTCTTGCATTTCTTGGTTGGAATGCTGAGGGAATTGCTTTGAATGAGGGAATTGCTTTGAATGCTGAGGGAATTGCTTTGAATGAGGGAATTGCTTTGAATGCTGAGTGAATTGCTTTGAATGCTGAGTGAATTGATTTGAATGCTGCATGGAATGATTTTATGGAAGAGGTTTTTTGAGGGTTTAGTGATACCTGCCTACGTGAGGAAATCCCTCCGAATCATTGCGGGATTTTGATGGGTTTTTATTATCACCAGTCTTTGTATGAGAGAATGTCAGAACTGAATTGTCCAGGTAAAGGGAAACATTTTGGTAATAAATGTAAGACTGTGAATTAAAGTTTCATATGTGAACATGATCACAGCATCATTTTTGTGTGTTGTTTAGTATAATTATAATGTTGTAAAGAGAGAAGGAAAAAACCCTGTATTAGTTTGGACCTATTTTTCTTCAAATAAACTGATCCCACCTTTTGGACTGGGACAACTTAAAGGACACCTGTGCTCTCCTCTCCTGCTTCAAAGGTAAGACTGCACCCTGCCACACACACATGTTTAGGTAGGAACACACCCCATTCACTGATACCAAAATCCTTCGGGATCGCTTAAACAGATTAAAAAGAGTTGTCTGAATTGAAACAGCAGTTAATTGAACCTGGTTCTTCGGGGAGTTAATAGAGGTGAGATCTTGCTGACGTTTGGTGGATCTGAGCCAAGCAGTAAACTTACATAGACTCAGTAACTTCGGTCGGGTCAATTAGTGAGGTCAGAGTAATTTACCGGAATAAATTAATCGGGGCCTCACCTCATACTCTAAACAATTGTTCGTGATGGAAAATGTCCGACTGGTTTAAGGATTTCTCTCAATCTGTAGTCGGTCCTTGTTTCAATTTTGAATGTTTTCCCAGATCATTTGAAATCTGTCTGCATCCATCCAGCTCCATCTGACTGTCAAGCTGTCTTGAGGAAGAATTGCAAATATATGTTGAGTAGCTGCAGATGAAGTAATGCAGCAAACGGCAGCATTAGATTGTCATTGATCTGTTATTGAGTACGGATGCAGTCGTTGTTGAAATGAAGCGCAGAGTGAGCCTTACGTTCACATATCAATCAGTCACATTGTCTCTGCATTTTCTTATTGTATCACTTTGGCGGCAGAATATTTTAGAGAGCACTTCAAGAAAATGAAAAATGAAAAATCCCAAGTCAGGGCTTCAGTAGCAAAGATAAATGGGTCAGTGTTGGATGTCTTGAGGTTGTCCAACATGTGCTTGAACAGCTGAACAAGCTCAATCCGTTTATCATGGTCACAACCCACCAGAAACTAACCTCACCGTCGAAAATCTGCTGTCACTTAATTCAGAAACACAACGGCAAGATTCACTAAGATACGATATGTTATCCTCTTAAAAAAAGGTGCTTGTTGGACATTACAAGACTTACGGCCCCTACACACGGCGGCGTGCGTTGCCGCTTCAACGCTTCTGCCCATTCACTTTGAATGGGGTGACGTCACGATTCGCCGAACTGCATTGTGGGAGCAAAGCGTAGCTTCTCTCGAGGTGCTCGCTGCAAAAGTAGAGCAATTTTCTACTAATCTACTAGCCAATCAAATCCCTCGTATGTAAATCTGACAGTACAAGCACTAGCCAATCAAACCGGGTGTATGTTGGGAGAGCCAGACCGCAGTTATTTCCCATATGTCAACAAATGGAGGAGAAAATGATTGTGGCGGAAGGGAATCACCCGGTACTCTATGACCAGTCCCTCTTTACATACAGGGATACAAACCGGAGGAGCCAGGCATGGGGGGAGGTGGCAAAGACAGTGGGGGAAACTGGTAGGTTTTCGCCTGTTTGGGGAGTTTATATCCAGTGTACTTCGTTTGAATGGACAGCTAGCAAGCAGAGACAGTATATTTAGCCAGCATGGATGTAGCATGAATGCTTTGCTTTGTATGTCCGGGGCGGGACATTCATGTGATTGGTTGTTGGTCGTGTTGCTCGTGTTGACTCCCCAAGCTCAAGACACGCCCACCGCCAAGCGGCAACGCACGTCGCCGTGTGTAGGGGCCGTTAGGGTCTATTTATAACAGAACCAATGGCATTCATAATACTGTCCCGACTAGGCAAACAAGTATGAACCCAAAAGCACGACTCAACAAACAATTTACAAAAGAAAGTCTTTACTGAAAAAATTGCACTATGTGTACAACAGAAAATCACTCCGTAGAGGTAACGGGTACATAACAAAAAAAACAGCCTTACGAGGAAAAGGTAACCGAGGTAGTTTAAAAAATGCAAAAGGATAAAGTACATTCCAAAACTCGTTTCTTAGCTCTTAGCAATTACGATACCATGAGAAAAAGACATGGACTTGACGCTGGCTGTCTGACACATGGGACGAAACAAACTGGCAACAAGACAAGGGAGACAGGGGGTGTTTCTCAATGCTCCAGAGCCACTATTTCAAGGATGCTACGTCATCGAGTCCCGCCGAAGGACTGTTCCAATGTTCAGGCTCCTTGGAACTCTACCGAGCCCGGCGTCCTTTGTAGCGAGACATTTCGAGGCCGCACATGTGTATCCTCCGCGGTCTTAAAATCCCCACAATGCTTTGCACACGGACCAATTTCCAAAATCTGTGACGGAAATCGTGCTCCATTTAAGGCGGGGCCTCGCATATGACGCACACCTGTTTGCCTGTTCCACCATTCTTCGTTTTCCGAGGCTAGGAAGGATTCTTGCCTCGCTTCTGAAGGAAGTGACTCGGAAGACATGTCCTACCAAGGAAGCGTCCTCAACATTGAGAAACACCCAGGAACTATACAGGCTATGGGCCACAGATGCAGACAATTAGGGCGGGGTCGACAACCACAGTGGAGGGAAAACACACAAAGGGAGGAAGTGAGGTGATCTGCAACAAGAAGGAGAGGTTACTACAAAATAAAACAGGATACAAGACTGAACTAAATACATTATCTTAACAGATTTGACGAGACACAACAAATACCTTAAACAGTGATATAAGAGGTGTTGGGATACAGTGTGTGGAGACTCGCTTTACTTTTACTTAATTGCAAGTAGAATTACATTGCGAAACAAACTCAAATCAGATAAAGGTCCTTATCTAAAGGTTTCTTTATTAAAAGGACATAAGTATTAATGAAAGTCCTTATAATTTTTCATGTAATCGTTTATTTGGCAGGGACAATGCACAGTGATGAACACTTAAAACATTCAAATGTATCAAGCGTAACAGTGCCAGATTTAGCTTTGAGCTCATTTCCATCCGCAGTCCCTCACATAAAACATTTAAGAAATAAAATGTCATGACCGAAAGAACCAGATCGCGAATACAAGCGGCCGAGATGGGTTTTCTCCGCCGGGTGGCTGGCGTCTCCCTTAGGGATAAGGTGAGAAGTTCGGTCATCCGGGACGGACTCGGAGTTGAGCCGCTCCTCCAGTTGAGGTGGTTCGGGCACCTAGTTAGGATGCCACCTGGGCGCCTCCCTAGGGAGGTGTTCCAGGCACGTCCAGCTGGGAGGAGACCGAGGGGTAGACCTAAGACCAGGTGGAGGGATTATATCTCTTCGCTGGCCTGGGAGCGCCTTGGGATCCCCCAGTCAGAGCTGGTTGATGTCGCCAGGGAAAAGGAAGTTTGGGGCTCTCTGCTGGAACTGCTACCCCGAGACCCGACCACGGATAAGCGGGAGAAGATGGATGGATGAGATATGATGGATGGATGTTTACAAATGTAGCAAAAACAAAATACATGATATGCAAAAAGGTGCAAAAGAGCAAGAGCAGCAAATACAAGTATTTATGACATGGCAGTGCAATATAGCATTTACGACATATGACAACTTTCAGTGTTTTATTATTATAGAATACTTTCTATCAGTATCAAATATATGTAAGAGCATTATAAGGTTTAGTTCTTCAACGTTAGGCAATTTATTTAGTATAGTAGTAATGTACTGCATATCATAAAAGCATGAAATATGGTTTTAAAAAGACGTCATCCATCCAAAAATGGCTGTATATTTTATCTCTGTGAGCAGCTTGTTACGAACAATATTTCTGCTTGTTGACAGGTGTTGACCTATCGTGGCAAAAATCTGTTTACGTAGCAAAAAACCAAAAACAATCTGGAAACGAAGGAGATGGGGGGTGCATATACCGCTAATCATGTCCAATGTCAAACTAAAAGTCAACATTTTACCTATTTGGCATAATCAACTTGCAAAGCGTGTTTATGTGACATAACAAACGTACACATGTTATCCTTATCGTGATCTTTTCCTATAACTAACTAAGGATATTTGTCCCAATTCACAACATCAACCACATGTTTAAAACTGCAACCGTTTCACAATGTGTCTGTCCTAGTTTTCTTTTAATGTAAAAAGTAATGTGTTGCAATTATGCAGTCAAGTAAAGAGTGCACTGACCCACTCTGAAGTGGAGCAGAGTAGCATGGCAAGGAAATACTTAAACTTACTTAAACTTTATATAAAAAATATCACTCGTCACCGCCTCGGTCTTCAATATCAGGAAACATGTATTAATTATCCTTGCAAGAATGGAAGTAGTCATCACACACAGGGCTGCGTGGAACAAGAGGCGCGTTCACACCACAGTACTTTTCCCACTTTAGTTCCGATATAGTTCCGAAATGTCGCGTTCCTACCAAAAAGAGCCGGAACTAAAATGAGTTAATCAGAACCTTTTTACCCCCTTTTCCGTTAGTTTTCCGTCCCTGCTAGAGAGCAGGTCGTAGGAGAAAAAGGTTCCTGTGTCTGATTGGCTGGGCGGATTGCAAACCACGCCCCGTAAAACTCCCAAAAGGTTTTGTGAAGCCGACATTTTATTATCCTTGCATTAGCATTATTAGCATTAGCATTAGCCGGGCGCAGAAACGCAGAGAGACTAACTTATGGCAACACAAAATAAAACATGGGAGCGGTGGAGATGAGGAGGTGTCGGCATTCTGGCGATTTACTCGGAAGGCTCCAGGAGAAGCTGCTGGGACTCCCAGCAGCTTCTACTGAAGCCAGTCCCCAACTCCAGGGACTTCCGGAGTTGGGCGGCAGTATACACCGTGAAGTGGTTTGCGGCCTGCCAGTAAACCCAAAGCAGAAGAAGAAGAAGAAGTGACGTCAGCGGCTTCATTTGCCTAATCCTCCCTCAGGGACTTATTCCGGTGTGAACGCGATCTGTACTTAGTTCATGAGAACTAAAGAGTTCTGATGAACTAAAGTGGGAAAAGAACTGCGGTGTGAACGCGCCTAAAGATTACGCAGAGTAGAGTCCTTGATATGCTGATAGACAAGAGAGGGTGTTACAGTCATCAAGATGGAGGAATACCGGTTCAAAGCAGTATTCTGACATTAGTTAAGATTAGCTAAGGCCTGCGTAAGCAATAAACATGACAGTCATATGTCTATCTCCATAGAGGCTGAATCATCATGTTAATCACATAGCTATCATATGCCTAAAACAGTCCTTATGCTCTTCTAGGTAATCATACATCTGGTTACGTACAAAGCTACGTAGGGCCTTTGTTATCATGTGTACTCTGATATTAGAAGATACCATTCAGTATTTTCCCATCAATAAGTATAGTACTTGAGCAAATGGGGTCCAAACAGATCACAGATGTCAGGGGGAGAGACGGATGACAAACGGATGAAAACAAACAGATTCTCCCTATGGTGTCGAGACAGGGAGCTCTTGGTCCTTGAGAAATGTCAAGTTAAACATACATCAATGGAGGCATGCAGCGCTGTCAGGGCGCATTAATGCAACACGCTGATGTTTTAGTAATGAGGACATGCTGCACACTGTGTCAGAGATGCAGGGATGCAAACAAGTGCCGGAGAGGAATGGGCCGTCACCCAGAGAATCAGACTCTCAGAGGGAATCGGAAATGGAGGCGGAAACAAACAGACAGGGAGACTGCAGGGAACCACAAACAGCAAGTCATATATTTTGATTTGATTAGATTTATTTCGAATGTGTACAACAATAATAATACAAAAATGTAACATGAGAATTATACATACAAACGTAAGCAGTGTCAAATTGATATACAAAAACATTACTGATTCTAAGTTACGTATAAACAAATGATCTACTTAATTACATAATCATAAAACGATTAATAAATAAACAGATAAATAAACAAACAAATAAGCAAATAAATAAACAAACAAATACACTAACAAATACATAACAGCGGTAAATGATATTAAAGAAAAGCTAAATATATATAGTCAAACAGAGGAGGACTTTCTGGAGGAGAAAATGTTATATTCAAAGCATTATTTGCATGCCTTTTATTGATATTAAGCCTTGTTTTGGAAATCCAGCAAATCATTTTTGAAAAAGCCTTAAGCCATTTTTCCTCATACAGAACCTTTCTGCAGGGGTTCACCTCACTTAGACCCACTACTAAACATATTTAGATTCACTGAGTTTGGCGCTCTGGTTATATTGATTGCTGCAACTGTTTTCAAAGCAAGAGTTTTAGGCCCCGTCCACACGGAGACGAAACCAATTTCGAACCGAAGTCGATTTAAAAAAAGTCTTCCGTCCACACGGAATCGGCTCATGAAATGTGTCCGTCCAAACGAAACCGCTGGAGACGCTGTAGTACATATGCCGGGCCTGTAAGTGGCGCTGTACTTCCGCCACAAAATACACCAAAAGCAGCGAATAAGACCCTCCGAGCATGGGCATAAGGCATAAACAAACAAACAAGGTATCATGGTCGGTAGCGTCTGGAGCACGAATGCAACCCTGTGATCCGCCATTGTTGTTGCTGTTGGCGAAACGCATCAGCAATGACGCGGGGGTCAGCAGGAGAGGTGGGGAGAGGCGGGGCTATGGCGTCATCGATTCAGGAAAAGGTCGTATGGGGCTCCGTTTCGGCTTCGTGTGGACGAACCGTCTATACGATAAAGAACTTTAGCGGATACAACTGAAATCGTCTCCGCATGGACGGGGCCTTAATTGCAGATAATTTGCTTCATCATAACATCAGATTCAATTTAGCTGACATCCCAAGCTTACAGGACACAAATTCAGAGCATCAGCTTGCTTTTATGTGTTTCTTGGAAAGCCATCATCACTTGTTTTATGTGCAGTTACCAACTTTACTGAAAAAAACGATTTCAAAACTTCTTTATTGCCAGGTCATTATTCATTTGTTGAAATGCTTTCACCAGAATAGTTGTTTTTGCCATCTCCAAATCTCTTCTCTGACTGCTTTACCCAGCTGGCTCTCTTTTTTGTAGCCTGAATTATCATGGAGTTAAATTAACTCATCAAACATTTATTCAGTAAAACGTGTTGTTGCATCTATAGTCGTTACACTTTAACTGACTAATTCTCTGAGGAAAATATTCACAAGCATATTTTATCTACTCTCCAAATGCTCTCGTTGGAAGAACACAAAAAAACAATCATAGAGAGAAATAAATCCCATCTGTTGTCATAAAGCTAATCCGATGAACAGTTGGGAGATAATGTCCTGCTGAATTCTCATCGTTAGTGACTGTAAATGTACAAGTTTCATGAGTAATGGTGTTATAGCAACATTTAGAGACAAACAGATTTATTCAGAAGTTAACTGAGATATATACATGTCTATTTATTATCTACTCTCCAAATGTGCTCATTGAAGAATCATCTATAAGTTGAATTTCACTTTTCTGTTATTGCTGATTGTAATTCACTAGAACATTGTGGTCTCACCTCAGTCATTATCATTGAACTAGTTTTCGACTTTTTGTGTCAAAAATGTCACAATTGCTTTATGTAAAAACTACAATAACAACTGAAATCTTCCGCTTTTACTTGCAGTGTATTTGCTTTGTTCCTTAGCTTTTTAAAATACACGTATGGCTGAACACACCAGTGATGCGCCGACTCAGAGCCCAATCTTTCCCCAGACATTTTGGTTTCTGCAGCCCATACAAACAACTCATTACTGATGGCTAAGCTGCCAATTTTCTTTAATTTAAAAACTTGTAGTTAGACCCATAATGCCTCTTCAAACAGTAAGACTTAGACTAAATGACATTACTATATTTGTATGTATGTTTTCATTTGAAATATACCACCCACAATTTCCTCTGAATGTTTAAAGAGACTCTAATATGCTCTACTGGGACATGTCTCCTTGCTTTAATGTTCACAAAGCTCTTTATATTTCTCATACTGCCTGTGCTGCAGCACCTCTTTTCACCCTCTGTCTGAAACCAGAGCCCAGTCTGCTCTGATTGGTTAGCTGGCTGGCTCTGTTGTGAATGGTCAACCGCTGAGAGATGTCCCGCCCCTTAGCCTATCACGTACAATGTGTTGGAGCGCTAGCCAATAGAAGTGCGAGTGTTACATAGTGATGTCACTACGGTAAATGGTAAACCCCGAAAAGCATAATAGTGCCATTTTAAAATAAAGGTCTCTCTGAAGTATCCTATCAGGTTTGCAGTACCATATTCTCTTACACAACTGCAGGGCAATCGGAAGTTTATTTAACTTTGCAATCGTTCCTAAAGCGACATTTCCCCCCAAACCTTCTGACACTTTCTTCTGGGCTGTGCTGCCTTTGCAAAAGAAAAGCAATTGTGTTGACAAAATGGAGTCCGTCCAAGTGAAAACTCTCTGTATTCATTAAATGTGTTCAGTCTCCCAGTCGGCAGCAGCAGTCATCGGAGTGTCAGCTCATCCTGTTATCTCCACATCAAATGTACCGTCGTCTTCACTTCAGCTCCACTTGACCCGCCTCACAACTGCCTCTTCATTCACTCTCAGAACTTCATTAAACTCTTTCAAAGTCAGCCTCTGCGCCACTTGTTCTCGCTCTCTGCCTCTCTGACTTTTGCTTCACTTCTTATGAATTTATTAAAGCACTCTGATGGATCAAACAGTAAAACAAGACGTGCACATTTAATCGGATTTTCGGGGGTAATTCAGAGTCACACTGAGAAAGGAAATTAAACGTGCAGAAAGGATCACTATAGCGCCGACCCTAAGATGATTATTTAAAATATTGGATGAAAGCTAACTGTTTCCAAAGGGTACGTGATGTAAAGCGTTTAAAATATATATCACAAGAAACCTTTCCAAAAAAAGGATCACAAAGAGAAATGAATCCCGTCTGTGAATCGTAGATAGAATCCAGCGAACAGTTGGGAGATAAAATCCTGCCATAGGCTTACTCTCAAAGTTTATGAAAGCGAATGTTTCATGAGGAAGCCACAGGTGTTATATCAACTTTTATAGATATACAAAAGTTATTCAGATTCATTTTCAAAAGGAAGCCGCAACAACCACACAAGCATGTTGTCTGTATGATACTAAAGGATTTCAGTATGTGTGAATATGATGTTTTTTAAGAATCCCAGTCAACCAAGCACTTTGACTTGATAACATCAGTTTCCATACATCTGAACAACAGGAATTATCTCAGCAAAATATACGTTTTAACTGTACTAAGTGCTCATTTTCAGGGCGACATTTGGACCAATACAAATAGTTTGATTGCTCAATAGCTGTGGCGTTCCACAACGATGTGTCAATTCCCCTTTGTTTCCCGTGTGTGAACCTAAAGAGGACACATTTTGTTAATTTTCAGGTTTTATTTTGTTATTGTTTGGGAGAGAAACTCCTTCCGTAGGGAACTTTCAGACCATTTCAATGCACTAAAACTTATATAACACACTACACTATTATCCGTGTTATTGTGTTGCACTGTTGGAGGAGCCTTGGATCTAAGAATTTCATTGTCATAACTAAACTGTAGCTATGTATAAATGACAATAAAAGCTTTGAATCTTGAAAAGAAAACACAAAGCGCAATAGGGCCTCATTAAGGAGGCTAAGGTCATTAGGAGACAGTAAGGAAGAGCTCAGTTTGATCTTCCTCTCCATCATTGAAAGCGTCCTGCAGTACGGAGGCTTATTCTGGTTCACTGGCCTGTCCGTTCGACTTAAAGCTGGGACAGTACGGCTCCTCAGGATCTGCTCCGAGGTGTTTGGTCACTCTGTGGAGAACTCCTAAACAGCTGCATTAACTGAACCCTCTGACAGTCTGACTAAATCAAACCGGACTCTTCACATGTCTTACATCAGGAGCACCGACTTCTGCCCTCTGGGGAGGCTTTTCAAGAGCCAGCATGAACTGAAGTCAGGCAACAAGGCCTCCCAACGTCACTGTGTTCATGGTTCGGCCTTTTCTTTCGGATTTAAAGGTCACCTATCATGCAAAATCCACGTTTTCACGTCTTTTCTACATCAACATGTGTCCCCTCTGTGTGAAAAGAGATTCTGAAAGTTTCAGGAACAAAAATTCAAATATCAAATGTATTATCTCTGCCCAGGTGTGGTAGTTGGGTATTTGTTGTTGTCAGTCCCCTCAGGAGAGAAAGCTTTTTTTTATTTAACCATTATTTAACAAGATACAAGCATTGAGATAGAATCTCATTTGCAACGCTGACCTGGCCAAGAAGGCAGCAACGTTACACATAACACAAACATATAAAATACAGAGAACATAACTAAGAAAACAAAAGATGAAAAAGCAGTCACTACATTGTGCACATTAGGACAGTAAGAAAGGTGCACTACTTATTATCAAATCAAATCAAATCAAGTTTTATTTATATAGCACATTTATAAACGATTTTTGGTCGAGCCAAAGTGCTGTAGTGTACATATAATAAAAATAGCCTACAGTAGAGACACTTTACAGCAAATACAACAGCACAGATTGTTCAGAATATCAGTATGAGAAAAACGACACCTTCTATCCTTAGACCCTCTGTCCTTAGACCCTGACTACTGCAAGAGCATCTGGTGGTAAGGACTTCAGACAACTTCAATTTGAAACATGCTATTGAGACAAGTGCCGTCAGTTTGAGGCGTGATTGAAGGTCATTCCAAGACCAAGGACCATAATGAAAAATACTCCTTTTCCCAGCCTCAGTCCGCACGGCAGGAACCTGGACCCGTATCCAGGCACTGGGTCTGAGGTTGTAAGAGTGACAAACTAAGCTTCATGTTGTCTCCGTCCATACAGTCAGGTGTCAGCATTCACAACCAGCAAAATGTGGTATAAAAGCACAAAATAAAAAAATACAAATAATGGGGAAATGTACATTGTTACAGCAGAAAAGAGCCAAAGACAGCTTAATGTTACCTAAAGCATGCATTAACCTCTTAAGCACGGTGGTCCCCCCAGTGGCCCCCCCAGTGCCCCCCCCCCCCCCCCCCACCGTTTTTTTTCGAGACTGCGTCTCAGGGCTTCTTAAAGGTGACATGTCATGCTTTTCCGGTTATTACCCGTCCCCTTGTGTGTTATGAAGCATGCATAACAAAGTATTAACCTGTTAACCCCGAGGGGCTGAGGGGTGTTTGTGTCTCAGGTAGGGTTCCAACATTCCGGGAATTTTCAAAGATGGAAACTTTCCATGGGAATTAACGGGAATAAACGGGAATTTTCTAAATTGAAGGTTGGCTCTTCATAGGGAACTTAAATATAGTTGGGGAAAGTATATTTTAACATAATCTTGACTAAAACAAACAGATGCCATTCAAGTACACTTGAATATCCATGCCATAGCACACTGCGTACTGCATGGCTGTTGAGACCACACCCTCTACAGGCACTGTGCATTCCTCCATCACATGCACAGATGATTTCGAGAAGACTGGATCACACTTTTGAGCCCAAAGCACAAGACAAATGAAACCACATCTTTTCATTTAACATTTCAAATGGAACTGCTACCCCCGCGACCCGACCACGGATAAGCGGGAGAAGATGGATGGATGGATTTCGAATGGGACTTTGTGGGGATTTTTGGATGGGGGGTGCATTTTTGTTCGTTTTTTAATGAGTGGGGTTGGGGGGGATGAGTAATATTTTTTAAAAAAATCTGTTGAAATGTCATGTTTTTTGTTTAATTTTGCATCGAATATTTCCAAAATTCCCCAGCTTAACTTCCCATGGAAACTTTCCGGAAATGTACCGGAAAGTTTCCGCCCCTTTGCAACCCTAGTCTCAGGGCTTCTTAATATTTAAAAACCTAATAATATGTCATACCCATTTAACGGGAAGAAACTCAGCTAACTGAAAAATAGTCACGTGGGATTAATTGAGTCGGGGTGATTAACGCAAACATTTCATAATTGAAAACTGTTCTTCGTGTTCTCCGTAGCCGTTCCTCTGACTGTTTCCAAAGAGTTGAGGGACAGAAATTGAACCTCATGCAGGATTACGGGGCTGAACGCACTGCCATTTGTTGAGAAGACGATATTCCCTCATGGACCTGGAAGATAAACAGGGAGAGTACTCTTGTTATATAACCAACGATCACTGAAAACAGATCTCTTAAACAATTAGTAATAAGTTACACAAAAGTTCAATGTGATGTTCAGAGAGATGTTCATATTCCTCCACTTTCCCAGTGGTGGGTTTATTTATTTAAAAATAACACGAGGAAAGCCATACAAAAGGGCTGAAGGAAAGGAATCGATAGGAAAGCTACTCATTGTACTTTTGTTAATGATATTGGACCATGAAAATAAATAAATGCACAAACGGAGATTCTTGTCTGAACTTGTATCAGTTCGTAAGATTCAATAACTGGTGCCTCAGCTGCAGGGTTATTTTAAGTTAATTATCTGTTTTATTTCTATATGGTTTCGGCCGCTTCAGACACATATAAACCTCAACATTCAGTGTGGTATTTATTGGATATAAGTATGTCTAACGTTAACATTTCTTAAAATGTTGTTAATCACATTATTTCAGGCGTCCTAGCGGAAACCCTGGTGTAGCCTATCCATATTTTATTTTTGTATTATCGTATTTTGTATTCGGGATTGTTGCAAACGTTATTTCGATCTCTCTGTCTGTACAAACACACCGAAAAATTGATATTAAAGTTGACTTTGAAAGAGAAAGTAGATTGGTCTATTGGTATTTACACAGATTCGATTCAATCACTATATTTAATTTCACTTTTCAAGGGATACTCTACGCATCCTTTGTTTGGATCAGACCTAAACGCAGTTCTTGAGCAAAACGTTTAAATCTGTTAAACTGTCACAAGTTTTATCGGTTTATTTTAACAATGTGATCGCATGATTCCTTCAGGTATTACTGCAGATCTGCTGTAAGCTAGCTAACCTTGTCCTTTCAGATATACTGACAAAACACTTACTATGAAACAGACTCTGCCACCAACAGAGACAGCTTTCCAACTTTATAATGTTGACCAACTGTCATTATACTGTTCTATATCTTTATAATATCCACACTTTTTAGTGTCCGCATTTCAGTTCTGTTTTAAGCTTCTTGCAGCGTTTGCTTCTTGCAGCGTTTGCTTCTTGCAGCGTTTGCTTCTTGCAGCGTTTCGTTAATGAAGGGCTTTTAGTAAACGCTGCGCATGTTTCCTCAAGTTGGTAAATATTTTCTAAATGCCGAGCATGTGTTGTCAAGTTGGTGAAGATGTTTCTTCATTTGCATGTGTTTTGGAACATTTGTGTTTTTATATTGCATTGTATTTGAAGCTTCAGCGCCTTTCTCCTAATGTAAGTGTTGTGGGCCGTTGGAGCAGGTTAGCTCCTGTTAGCCACTCCATGTTAGCCATAAATGGGAGGCACAGATTTCATCAAGTGATACATATATTACCTTTGATTTGATTGCATGTACGAGAGTTTGGATATATCTGGAGGATATGGGTTCAATACTCACATTTCTTCTGTTTCTTGGCTTTCATTGTCTAGTCATCGATCCTGCAGAGATGAACACAATCCAACAGTTATAGATAGAGTTAAAATAAGTGTTTGTTCTTTGAGTTAGTGAGCTTCACAGTCCTGAGTGATCCAATGCTTTACATCACATCATATCTTCTCTGCAAACACTACGACTGACTGTCCACAGCGCTCAGCTGCAAGAGAGAATTAACTAGGCATTAGTCCAGGAACTAAAAAACGTCATAGGAAAAACAAACAGACTACCTTTTTAACTGTAACATCCCATGTGTCTGTTAAGGAGTTGCAGCAGACTGAAATGTGGCTTTGCATTGTCAGCTTGTATTATCTTGCTTGATAATAATGAAAGTAAAGAACCGCGAGATGAAGAAAAGGAGGAACTGCAGATAAACGGTAACATCACTGATGTGTTGTGCTAAGCTAGGCTACGGCTGGATGGTGGAACTGGAGAGATTCCCCAGTGAGAGGAACACATCCACCTCCCTGTGTTTGATACAATCCTGCTGAACCAGCAGAGAGTCGACCCCTTACTGACCTGAGAGCCTCCAGTCTGCAGTCTGGACTCTCCTGAAGATCTCTCAGCAGCTTCACTCCTGAACCCTGCAGATTGTTGCCTCTCAGGTTCAGCTCTCTCAGATGGGAGGGGTTGGACTTCAGAGCTGAGGCCAGAGCAGCACAGCTGATCTCTGACAACCTGCAGAGCTGCAGGCTGAATAAAGAACACATGATCACATGGTCAGTTTAAACCATTCAGTCAGTATGAGCATCTTTTAGCTTCATACAAATGTTGGAAGAAGCAAATACTGAATATATTTTTAGTGTTTGATTGGAAATACTTATTAATTTTGCTCATTTGTCTTTTATATAATGTAGTAAAATAAAACGTGACGGAGGTTCAGCGTGAAATATACAGTATAATTCTTATTGTAATATTTACATTTAAAGCTGAATATTACTCTGCCACGGTCAATGAACTAAACCACAGAAGAAGAAACTAGACTTCAGCATTAAGATGCTCAGTGAGGATCAGGGTCATATCAGCCTGATGTCTGCAGCTCAGAGTCAACACAACTCTCACATATTCATCTCAGCACAGAAGGAAAAGATGGAGAACTGACTTGAGAGCCTCCAGTCTGCAGTCTGGACTCTCCAGAAGATCACTCAGCAGCTTCACGACTGAATCCTGCAGAGCGTTCTGACTCAGGTCCAGCTCTCTCAGATGGGAAGGGTTGGACTTCAGAGCTGAGATCAGAGCAGCACAGCTGATCTCTGACAACCCGCAGTTCCACAGTCTGAATAAAGAACACATGATGCAAGTTTAGAAAACAATGTTCCTATTGAAATAATGAAAGTTCTAATAATCTGATTATAGCTGGAGAAGTAGAGAATGTAGAAGTTTATAAAGTGGACACTCCCGACAGGTTAAACACAGTAAGTTCCAGAAAGAGAACAGAGCTCTGATTGATATGAAAGACAACGTGCTTCACCTTCAATACAAAGTGGTGACTTCACATCTGAAGCTCTGCTCCTTCTACACTAACTCGTGATGTGCAGCCAGACAGATACAAGCCCACAGAAACTGATCCAACTCAAGACCACAGAGTTCACAAAGATCACAAAGATGTCAGGATGAATTTTAAAGAAATGATCAAAATAAATAGAGAATATTTATTTCAGAAAAGGTGGAGCAATAAATACAAAGCATCTTCAGTTTAAACTATTCAGTCACATGAGCATCTTGTAGCTTAAAGGTCCCATGTCATGCTTCTCCGGTTATTCCCCGTCCCCTTGTGTGTCATGTAGCTTTTTCTGCATGTGAACGGTCTGCAGAGTCACAAACCCTCAAAGTACACCCTGTAGCGAGTACAACTCTAACACAGACAATACCTCCCCAAAACGCCTGGGTATCGCTCCGTAGGGATACTCAGTAGCCACGCCCAGAGCTATGGCCACACTGCCAGCCTTTCACGAAACAAAGCTTCCCAAACCTTTCAGCGATTCATGCCGGATATGCACAGCGTAGGGCACTGAAGAACGATGCTGTTCCTACTTTGTTTGGACCAGCGGGAGATTCGGGTACACAACCTGTAAGTATTCATAGTTGTTTGTGTATTTATGATGTTTAAAACAAACAAAGTATCTACCACGACTGCTTAAATGGGTAAACGTTTTTCGGACTTCTACGTTGGGATGGCGGCTAAATGCTCTCCGCAGACCCATTCTCACAGCGTTATAAACCTTTTTCTTACTCAATATCAAGCCACACTGATTGTTTTTACTTCGGCTGTGAGTGTGTGTGTGCTCAGGATGAGTTTCGCTTGTTCTCCTGTATCGCCAAGCCTGTCTGCTCCTGCAGCAGCCCACAGCAGTGTGTGTGTCTGTGTGTGCGAGCAGCAACGAGCCTGTCAGCTTCTCGACCAATCAGAGCACACTGGGCTCACAGGGAGGGGGGGGGGGGGGCAGGAGCTCCAACTAGCCGTTTAGGACAGAGAGAATACACAGACTATACAGAGATGCTGTTTGAGAAACCAATGTGAGTTTGGAAAATTGCACAATTTAAATCTGTTCTAGTCGACCTCAGCAATGGAAATATGATCAGTAGAAATGGCCGTGACACGGGACCTTTAACACACATGTTAGAAACAGCAGAAACTGAACATATTTGTTAGAGTTTGATAGTTTTAATAGAAATATTTAATTATTGTATTCATGTGTTTATAATGTCATTTATAAAAACATGATGGAGAATATAAGATGAATTCAGGTTTTTGAGAGGTTCAGAGTGAATTATGCAGAGCATGATTTGTCTTTAACATTGCTCTGCCACGGTCAATGAACTAAACCACAGAAGAAGAAAATAGAATTCAGCATTAAGATGCTCAGTGAGGATCAGGGTCATATCAGCCTGATGTCTGCAGCTCAGAGTCAACACAACTCTCACATATTCATCTCAGCACAGAAGGAAAAGATGGAGAACTGACCTGAGAGCCTCCAGTCTGCAGTCTGGACTCTCCAGAAGATCACTCAGCAGCTTCACGACTGAATCCTGCAGAGCGTTGTCACCCAGGTCCAGATCTCTCAGATGGGAAGGGTTGGACTTCAGAGCTGAGATCAGAGCAGCCCAGCTGATCTCTGACAACCTGCAGTTCCACAGTCTGAATAAAGAACACATGATGCAAGTTTAGAAAACAATGTTCCTATTGAAATAATGAAAGTTCTAATAATCTGATTATAGCTGGAGAAGTAGAGAATGTAGAAGTTTATAAAGTGGACACTCCCGACAGGTTAAACACAGTAAGTTCCAGAAAGAGAACAGAGCTCTGATTGATATGAAAGACAACGTGCTTCACCTTCAATACAAAGTGGTGACTTCACATCTGAAGCTCTGCTCCTTCTACACTAACTCGTGATGTGCAGCCAGACAGATACAAGCCCACAGAAACTGATTCAACTCAAGACCACAGAGTTCACAAAGATCACAAAGATGTCAGGATGAATTTTAAAGAAATGATCAAAATAAATAGAGAATATTTATTTCAGAAAAGGTGGAGCAATAAATACAAAGCATCTTCAGTTTAAACTATTCAGTCACATGAGCATCTTGTAGCTTAAAGGTCCCATGTCATGCTTCTCCGGTTATTCCCCGTCCCCTTGTGTGTCATGTAGCTTTTTCTGCATGTGAACGGTCTGCAGAGTCACAAACCCTCAAAGTACACCCTGTAGCGAGTACAACTCTAACACAGACAATACCTCCCCAAAACGCCTGGGTATCGCTCCGTAGGGATACTCAGTAGCCACGCCCAGAGCTATGGCCACACTGCCAGCCTTTCACGAAACAAAGCTTCCCAAACCTTTCAGCGATTCATGCCGGATATGCACAGCGTAGGGCACTGAAGAACGATGCTGTTCCTACTTTGTTTGGACCAGCGGGAGATTCGGGTACACAACCTGTAAGTATTCATAGTTGTTTGTGTATTTATGATGTTTAAAACAAACAAAGTATCTACCACGACTGCTTAAATGGGTAAACGTTTTTCGGACTTCTACGTTGGGATGGCGGCTAAATGCTCTCGCAGACCCATTCTCACAGCGTTATAAACCTTTTTCTTACTCAATATCAAGCCACACTGATTGTTTTTACTTCGGCTGTGAGTGTGTGTGTGCTCAGGATGAGTTTCGCTTGTTCTCCTGTATCGCCAAGCCTGTCTGCTCCTGCAGCAGCCCACAGCAGTGTGTGTGTCTGTGTGTGCGAGCAGCAACGAGCCTGTCAGCTTCTCGACCAATCAGAGCACACTGGGCTCACAGGGAGGGGGGGGGGGGGCAGGAGCTCCAACTAGCCGTTTAGGACAGAGAGAATACACAGACTATACAGAGATGCTGTTTGAGAAACCAATGTGAGTTTGGAAAATTGCACAATTTAAATCTGTTCTAGTCGACCTCAGCAATGGAAATATGATCAGTAGAAATGGCCGTGACACGGGACCTTTAACACACATGTTAGAAACAGCAGAAACTGAACATATTTGTTAGAGTTTGATAGTTTTAATAGAAATATTTAATTATTGTATTCATGTGTTTATAATGTCATTTATAAAAACATGATGGAGAATATAAGATGAATTCAGGTTTTTGAGAGGTTCAGAGTGAATTATGCAGAGTATGATTTGTCTTTAACATTGCTCTGCCACGGTCAATGAACTAAACCACAGAAGAAGAAAATAGAATTCAGCATTAAGATGCTCAGTGAGGATCAGGGTCATATCAGCCTGATGTCTGCAGCTCAGAGTCAACACAACTCTCACATATTCATCTCAGCACAGAAGGAAAAGATGGAGAACTGACCTGAGAGCCTCCAGTCTGCAGTCTGGACTCTCCAGAAGATCACTCAGCAGCTTCACGACTGAATCCTGCAGAGCGTTCTGACTCAGGTCCAGATCTCTCAGATGGGAAGGGTTGGACTTCAGAGCTGAGATCAGAGCAGCCCAGCTGATCTCTGACAACCTGCAGCGCCACAGTCTGAATAAAGAACACATGATGCAAGTTTAGAAAACAATGTTCCTATTGAAATAATGAAAGTTCTAATAATCTGATTATAGCTGGAGAAGTAGAGAATGTAGAAGTTTATAAAGTGGACACTCCCGACAGGTTAAACACAGTAAGTTCCAGAAAGAGAACAGAGCTCTGATTGATATTAAAGACAACGTGCTTCACCTTCAATACAAAGTGGTGACTTCACATCTGAAGCTCTGCTCCTTCTACACCAACTCGTGATGTGCAGCCAGACAGATACAAGCCCACAGAAACTGATTCAACTCAAGACCACAGAGTTCACAAAGATCACAAAGATGTCAGGATGAATTTTAAAGAAATTTGATCAAAATAAATAGAGAATATTTATTTCAGAAAAGGTGGAGCAATAAATACAAAGCATCTTCAGTTTAAACTATTCAGTCACATGAGCATCTTGTAGCTTAAAGGTCCCATGTCATGCTTCTCCGGTTATTCCCCGTCCCCTTGTGTGTCATGTAGCTTTTTCTGCATGTGAACGGTCTGCAGAGTCACAAACCCTCAAAGTACACCCTGTAGCGAGTACAACTCTAACACAGACAATACCTCCCCAAAACGCCTGGGTATCGCTCCGTAGGGATACTCAGTAGCCACGCCCAGAGCTATGGCCACACTGCCAGCCTTTCACGAAACAAAGCTTCCCAAACCTTTCAGCGATTCATGCCGGATATGCACAGCGTAGGGCACTGAAGAACGATGCTGTTCCTACTTTGTTTGGACCAGCGGGAGATTCGGGTACACAACCTGTAAGTATTCATAGTTGTTTGTGTATTTATGATGTTTAAAACAAACAAAGTATCTACCACGACTGCTTAAATGGGTAAACGTTTTTCGGACTTCTACGTTGGGATGGCGGCTAAATGCTCTCGCAGACCCATTCTCACAGCGTTATAAACCTTTTTCTTACTTAATATCAAGCCACACTGATTGTTTTTACTTCGGCTGTGAGTGTGTGTGTGCTCAGGATGAGTTTCGCTTGTTCTCCTGTATCGCCAAGCCTGTCTGCTCCTGCAGCAGCCCACAGCAGTGTGTGTGTCTGTGTGTGCGAGCAGCAACGAGCCTGTCAGCTTCTCGACCAATCAGAGCACACTGGGCTCACAGGGAGGGGGGGGGGGGGCAGGAGCTCCAACTAGCCGTATAGGACAGAGAGAATACACAGACTATACAGAGATGCTGTTTGAGAAACCAATGTGAGTTTGGAAAATTGCACAATTTAAATCTGTTCTAGTCGACCTCAGCAATGGAAATATGATCAGTAGAAATGGCCGTGACACGGGACCTTTAACACACATGTTAGAAACAGCAGAAACTGAACATATTTGTTAGAGTTTGATAGTTTTAATAGAAATATTTAATTATTGTATTCATGTGTTTATAATGTCATTTATAAAAACATGATGGAGAATATAAGATGAATTCAGGTTTTTGAGAGGTTCAGAGTGAATTATGCAGAGTATGATTTGTCTTTAACATTGCTCTGCCACGGTCAATGAACTAAACCACAGAAGAAGAAAATAGAATTCAGCATTAAGATGCTCAGTGAGGATCAGGGTCATATCAGCCTGATGTCTGCAGCTCAGAGTCAACACAACTCTCACATATTCATCTCAGCACAGAAGGAAAAGATGGAGAACTGACCTGAGAGCCTCCAGTCTGCAGTCTGGACTCTCCAGAAGATCACTCAGCAGCTTCACGACTGAATCCTGCAGAGCGTTCTCACTCAGGTCCAGATCTCTCAGATGGGAAGGGTTGGACTTCAGAGCTGAGATCAGAGCAGCCCAGCTGATCTCTGACAACCTGCAGCGCCACAGTCTGAATAAAGAACACATGATGCAAGTTTAGAAAACAATGTTCCTATTGAAATAATGAAAGTTCTAATAATCTGATTATAGCTGGAGAAGTAGAGAATGTAGAAGTTTATAAAGTGGACACTCCCGACAGGTTAAACACAGTAAGTTCCAGAAAGAGAACAGAGCTCTGATTGATATTTGTAAGGTTTCAGCGTTAGAGTCTGTGAGCTTATTGTTTTGTGTTTATTCTGGTGGCCTTGCAGTTTATTTTGATGTTGGCTCTGTCCTCTCGTTTCAGGTGTCATCACTTCCTGTCGTGGTGTGTCACCTGCCAGCTTGATTGTGATCTCCTGCTCTGGATTGTGTGCACCTGTGCCTCATTAACTGTTGTGTATATGTAGCCCTGTTCTCCTGTTGTCTTTTGTCGGTTCGTCTCGATACCAAGTCCATGTCTGTACTCCCTCGTGTAAACATTGAGCATACTAGTCGAACCTAGTGAACTATTGAGTATCCTAGTAGATCCTAAAACCTTTTTGTATATTAAAAGGTATTTTTTGAAATCAAGAAAGAATCGTGCATCTGAGTCTTTGTGAGTCCTTCGTGTCAATATGAAAGACAACGTGCTCCACCTTCAATACAAAGTGGTGACTTCACATCTGAAGCTCTGCTCCTTCTACACTAACTCGTGATGTGCAGCCAGACAGATACAAGCCCACAGAAACTGATCCAACTCAAGACCACAGAGTTCACAAAGCAGCAGCACCAGAGACTGAATAAATAACACACAATGTAAGTTCAGAGAACAATGGTCCTGCTTGAGGTAGTTCAACGTTTCATCATCTTTTCAGACCTGGAGAGGGTTCAGAGGTCAATGTCAGAAATGATGTAGATACTTTTATAAATGTAATATATAAAAGTATCTGTGATAATGCATCAGAACAACCTCCTTCATCTCCCTCACAGCTCATCAGTGCTGACAGCATCTTCACTGAGGCATGGAGCGCAGTGAGAGTCTGTGGAAGCTCCAGCACTGTCCGTCACACATCTACTTTCTCTGCTTTCTGCTAGTCTTGTTAAATATTCAGCAATTTAGAAAGAAATGTGAACTTATTAAAATATCTTTGTACTCAGGCAAATCATGGAATTATAAATATATCAGTTATAAATACTGTACAAAACCACATGAACTGCAGCCAGTGATCTGACCTCAGAGCCTTCAGTCTGCAGTTTGGACTCTTCAGTCCAGAACTCAGCTGCTCCGCCTCCTCTGAATCCAGCGGAATGACTTCCAGATCCAGCTCTCTCAGATTGGAGGCCACGACTTCCCAGTCTAAGAATCCACTGTCAGGAATTCTGTTATAACACATATTACAGAATGTGTTAATATAAAAAAAGGGGAAACAATATATTGACTTCATGCATTTGAGGAAAAACATTTTGAATATCACGATCTGATCACCACTGGATGGCTGAGTGTGATCTGATCCCATGTCTGTCCCCTCTTTGCTAGCTACCTTCTAGACTAGAGTCAACATCAATCAGATATTACTCTGTGTCTAATTTAACGAGAAAGAAACTGCAATCATTTCATAATAAAATTACTCCATTTAATGACATAATACAATGATTGTGTATGTTGTGATCACGTGTTGCTGTGATAAAACACCCTTCATGTCTTTTTGACAAGGACAATGAAGAGAAGAAAAAACTGTACAATTTTGAAATTATTACAATAATTGTTTTAATTCAATTTTGCTCTCACAGAATGTGAAACAGCAAAAAGTTGTATCGTGTTTATTTGAAAGGCTAAAATCCTTATCTACACTAATCTATAAAGTTAATCACATCTGGACTCACACAGCCGTCCTGCAGTTCCTCTCAGCTGGAGTCCGTCTCCGTCGTCTCTCCTGTGATGTTTCGTACTTCTCCAACTCATCCAGACCCTCCTCTGACATCTCCAGCTTGGAGGCCAGAGCTGAGCAGCGTTCCACAAAGAGTCTCTTCTCTGATCTGTTCTCTGACTTCAGGAACTCTGTGATCTCCTGAAGTACTGAGTGGTCGTTCATCTCTGTCAGACAGTGGAAGATGTTGAGGCTCCTCTCGGGAGAGACGTCATCACTTCTCATCTCCTTCAGGTTGCTGATGGCTCTCTGGATGGTTTCTGGACGTGTGTCTGTGCGACCCAGCAGGCCTCCTAAGAGTCTCTGGTTGGACTCCAGAGAGAGGCCGTGGAGGAAGCGGACAAACAGGTCCAGGTGGCCATTTTTACTTTTGAATGATTTCATCATGGCGCTCTTTAGGAAGACATCCAGGGATGGGTAATCCTGATCACTGCTAAACATGTTGTTATAGTCTCCCTGCAGGAAGTCCTTCAGCACCGCTGTGTCTCTGTTGGTGTGACAGTGCAGCATGTAGACTGCAGCCAGACACTCCTGAATGCTCAGATGAACAAAGCAGTATACTGTTTTGTTGAAGATCACACTCTCTCTTTTGAAGATCTCTGTACACACTCCTGAGTGCACCAAGGCCTCTGTGACGTCAAGACCACAGCGCTCCAGGTCTTCTTGGTAGAACATGATGTCTCCTTTCTCCAGATGTTCAAACGCCAGCCTCCCCAGCTTCAGAAGAAGCTCCCCGTCAGCCTCCGTCAGCTGCTGTGGACTCGTCTCATGTCCCTCTTCATACTTCTGCTTCTTCCTCTTGGTCTGGACCAGCAGGAAGTGTGAGTACATGTCAGTGAGGGTCTTGGGCAGCTCTCCTCTCTGGTCTGTAGTCAACATGCGGTCCAGAACTGCAGCAGTGATCCAGCAGAAGACTGGGATCTGACACATGATGTGGAGGCTCCTGGAGCTCTTGATGTGAGAGATGATTCTGCTGGACCATTCTTCATCACTCGATCTCCTCCTGAAGTACACCTCCTTCTGGGCGTCAGTGAAGCCTCGTACTTCTGTTACCCTGTCGACACACTTAGAAGGGATCTGATTGGCCGCTGCAGGTCTGGAAGTTACCCAGACGAGAGCCGAGGGAAGCAGCTTCCCCCTGATGAGGTTTGTCAGCAGCACGTCGACTGAGGACTGCTGAGAGACATCGGACACAACCTCATTGTTTCTGAAGTCCAGAGAAAGTCTGCTTTCATCCAGGCCGTCAAAGATGAGCAGCACTTTACAGACAGCCAGCTGCTCTGCTGTGACCTCCTGTAAGGTCGGATGGAAATCATGGAGCAGCCTGAGAAGACTGTACTGCTCACCTTTGATCAGGTTCAGCTCCCTGAAGGAGAGCGGGATCACCAGACTGACATCTTGGTTCTCCAAACCCTCGGCCCAGTCCAGAGTGAACTTCTGCACTGAGAAGGTTTTTCCAACTCCAGCGACTCCGTTGGTCAGGACCGCTCTGATGGGAGTCTGCTGGTCAGGTGAGGCTTTGAAGATGTCCTGGCACTTGATTGGAGTGTAATGGACGGTATTCTTCTTGTAAGCTGCCTCAAGCTGGCTCACCTCATGTTGGGTGTTAACCTCTTTACTCTGTCCTTGTGTGATGTAGAGCTCAGTGAAGATCCTGTTGAGGCTGGTTTCACTTTTATCAGTTCCTTCAGTCACTTGTTCACATCTCCCCCTCAGACTGAGCCTATGTTCATCTAAAACCTCCTGCAGACCACGTTCTGCAGAAAGAGAAGGACACGTGAGAATAATGAAAATGTTTTAAATGAACTTATATTATGTACAACACAACAGGAAGAATCCTGTTTTCAGGCATGAAGACACCAGGAGACAGAGGTTAAGACTTACTTTGTACTGTTCTGGTCTGACTGGCTGTCTGCAGTCCAGCTCTGGTTCTGGATCTTTCTCCACACTGGGGACAGGAGGAGTCTCCTGATGGAGGTCGCTGCTCCCAGTATGAGGTGATGCACTGTCTGCAGAACCAGTGTCCACAGCTGGTAGAGACTGGATCCTTCAGGACGTCCTGACACAGAGCACAGCTGGACAGCTGCTCCTCCACAGGAACATGACCTGTCCTCTTCCCTCTGTGGAGATGAACACATCCTTTAGAGCACATTACGGTGACTGATTGTTTAAGTTCTTTATCTGTAGATGATATTTCATCCTGATAACTGTTCCCAAGTGGTAGATATTTAGTTATTCATATCATTATGAACCAAAACGCCCTTCTGTCTGTAGCATCATCGCCTACAGCATGTTCACTGTACCTCACAAGTTGTACTACGGCGAAATTAAACTGGTTTATGTAATAACTACATAATGATTCCAATTTGTAAAAGCAGTTAACACTTTGTCAGGTCTGTCCACAACATGGAAAGCAAATCACTTTACAAATGCTAGTTAATGAATGGGGATTAGATTGAGTGGAGTGAGACTTAGCTGACATTGTGGCTGCTCCATTAACAGTCAAACTAACATCAATGGTTGATACACATACATGTTTAACTTCAATTCAATATGAAAAACTGTCGATATGTTCCTTATCTGATTCAAGTACGTCTGCGTTTCTATACTGTGGGCTACTGAGTTTCTATACTGTGGGCTACTGCACTCATGTAATCATTAAATAAGAGTTTAAAATGATCCGATGGCATATATATAGAATATACAGTATATATATATATATATATATATATCCAGGGTTGGGTTGTAACGGAATACATGTAACGGCGTTACGTAAGCAGAATACAAAATCAAGTAACTGTATTCAGCTCGCGTTACATTTGAAAAACGAGTAATCTGATTACAGTTACTTTGGTAAACCTGAAGTGAATACATTTTGGATTACTTATTGGAATTATTGGTGGAAAGATTTCCTCTCAACATTTAATATTCATTACTAGTAGGTACAGCCGATTCGAATCATCAGAGCCGCCGCAGAAGGACCAAAAAAGCGTTTGAAAAAAAATCGCGGGTCCGCTCGCTCAGTGAAACAATAACAACGAAACATGGAGGAACAACAGTCTGCGTTTACATCGCGTGTGTGTATAGGTGTGTGTGTGGTTAAAACACATCAGCCTGCGGTCGCTCTTTAGCCTTACTAATGATTATTTCTGAAGGTAAACACAGTGAAGGCGGTGCGTGAAAGGCACGGCGAGCTCGTCTTCTCAGAGGCGGAGTTAACCCTCCCGCTGCCTCCTGGCGCTGCAGAGATTTCATGAAGTGAAGGAGGTGTTGCTTCTATAACACAGCTGCGGGCAGCAGATACTGTGAGAGTCACGGCCATGAATTCATAGATCAAGGCAGACTGGTGCACACACTCTCCTGTTTTGCCAATCCGGTGCTTAAAGAAATATAGCTCTACACCCCTGGCCGAAATGTCCTTAAAATGAAGTCCGAGTTCGACATTTTAATTCATGTCCTGCCAACACTGGCAGGACAGAAGGCGACACGCCCATTCTAAGCCGTGTCCCTCACTCCTCACATCCCAAGCTGCATCCCCAACAAGTGTATTATGTTGTTGCATCGTTTCAGATGTGATGTTTCAGTGGTACTCTTGATAAGCCATTAAAGCAGTAAAAACACGTTCAGTTTCCTTTTGCTTTTTGTGTCTCCTGTTCACCAAAACATACCCAGGAAAAAGAAAGTAATCCAAAAGTAATCTAAAAGTAATCTGATTACGTTACTTTTTTAAGGCACATAACTGTAACTGTATTCGGATTACTTTCAGAGCCATGTAATCAGTAATCAGTAACTGATTACATTTACAAAGTAACCCTCCCAACCCTGTATCTATATAAACAGTGTAGGAAATAAGTATTTGATCCCCTGCAGATTTTGTAACTTTACCCACTTTCAAAGAAATGACCAGTCTGTAATTGTAATGGGAGGTTTATATAAACAGTGAGAGTCAGAATATCAAAAAGAAAATCCAGAAATTGACAATAAGAGATAAAAATAGATTTGCATTTAACTGTGGGAAATAAGTATTTGATCCCCTTGCAAAACACGTGTTAGTACTTGGTGGAGAAACACGCTTCTTCTAGGTCTCCAGACTTGTGCACATCTCAGGAAGGATTTGGTCCACTCCTCTCTGAAGATCCTCTCCAAATCTTTCAGGATTTTAGGCTGATGTTTGGCATCTGGAAGCTTTAGCTCCCTCCACTGATCTGCTATGGGATTAAGGTCCGGAGACTGGGACCCCTCCCTCACCTAAATGTGCTTCTTCTTTAGCCACTCCTGTGTTGCCTTGGCCGCATGTTCAGGTTTATTGTCCTGCTGGAAGACCCATCCATGTTCAGTGTCCTGCCTGAGGGAAGGAGGCTATCGGCCTAGATTTCACGGTACATGGCCCCGTCCATCCTCTCCTCGATGCAGTAAGTCGTCCTGTCCCCTGAGCAGAGAAACACCCCAAAGCATAATGTTTCCACCTCCATGCTTGACGGTGGGGATGGTGTTCTGGGAGTTATAGTCAGCGTCTCTCTCATCTGACCACATCGTCTTCTCCCAAGCCTTCTCTGAATCATTCAGATGTTCATTGGAACATTTCAGACGGACCGTTCATGTTCTTCTTGAGCAGGGGACCTTGTGGGCGCTGCAGGGTTTGATCCATTATGGTGTAGTGAGTTACCAATAGTTTTCTTGGGGACTGTGGTCCCAGCTGCCTAGAGATCATTAACAAGTTCCTCCCGTGTAGTTCTTGGCTGATCCCTCACCTTTCTCATGATCATCAATACCCCACAGGGAGAGATCTTGTGTGGAGTCTCAGACTGAAGGTGATTGATTGTTGATTGATGCCCATTTTTCTTCCTTCCATTTCCAAATAATGGCACCAATAGTTGTCTCCTTCTCACCAAGCTGCTTTCTGATGGCCCAGCCCAGCCCAGCCCAGCCCAGCCCAGCCCAGCCCAGCTCAGCCCAGCCCAGCCCAGCCCAGCCCAGCCCAGCCCAGAGGCTGGAATCTGATTGATTGATTCTGTGGACAGGTGTCTTTTATACGGGTAACAAGTTGATATTAGGAGTACTTTTTTAAAGGAAGATGACTTATTAAACCGGTCTGTGGGAGCCAGAATCCTTGTTTGTTGCAAGGAGATCAAATACTTATTTCCCACAGTTAAATGCAAATACATTTTCATCTTTTATATCATGTACATTACTGGATTTTCTTTTTGATATTCTTAATCTCAATGTTTATTTAAACCTACCATGACAATTATAGACTGTTCATTTATTTGTAAGTGGGCAAAGTTACAAAATCTGCAGGGGATCAAATACTTATTTCCTCCACGTCCATATGTTCGTCAGTTCAGAGTAGAAACAGACTCTTACTTTGTGTCTGGGGGTCCAGGTTCATTACTGAAGACTGGAGGATCATCTTTAGACCAGTCACTCTTCATAGACTGACAGCTGGAGAATGGAGACTCTGCTCTCCATCTGTGGAAGCAACACATGTTTAACACACATCACTAGTTCTTGTAAAAAGCAGTATTTGATTTCAGTTTTGATTTTCTTTCCCCTTTTTAAGATTTTTGTTGTTCCTCTAAACTTTATGTTTTTAAAATTGTGTTTGTAGGTTTCTGTTGTTACAATTCTTTGTGAGAGTGCAAAGTACTCTTTGACTGGTTTGACTGGTTGGTGACCATTCTGCGCATTGCACAGTTGACGACGCACAACAAACAGCAAGAGTTCGACCAAACTTCTTGATTGTACTTTAATGCGTTTCTTTACAGTAATCTACTACGATTATTTACAGCACTGTGTTTCTTTACCGTAACTGTAATACTCTGACAGAATATGTGGATAAGCAATGCTTGTTTATGATCAGACAGACAGTCAGACATTCAAACAATGTGTGAAGTTCACCTTCCTTCAAGACATAAGCCTGTGTCTCTGGTTTATTAATAAATACTGAGTATTGGTACGTTGTCGTCTGGAGTATTAATTGTACACATAGTACAAGAACAAGACAGTTACCTACTGTGTTACTTTATTGCGCTTTACAGTGTTTCATTACTGAACTCTACTGTAGATGTTTACTGTATTCTTCTGTACTGTAATCTACTTCACTCGTATAATTATAAAATTATATTTTAAATTGTCAGATAGCATTCAAACTAAATCCTCTTCAGGTCTGATCACAGTAGAAACAGACTCTTACGCCCCGTCTACACTACAGGCATCGGAAAATGCTTTCAATGCTTCGCCCATTCACTTGAATGGGGTGACGTAGAAGATTTTGAATCTTCGCCAAACTGCATTGTGGGGAGCGGAGAATGGCTTTGCAAGCATCGTGAGCATCAAAAGTTGAACATTGCTCAACTTTTGATGCTCCCGATGCTTTCGGAGCTGGCATCAGCCAATCAAATCACCGTTTATGCAAATCCCGCCTAGTACAAGCGCTAGCCAATCAAACCGCGTGCAAGCTGGAGAGCCAGACCGCAGTTCATTTCCTCATATTCCAAACAAGAAATACGGTAGCAAATCACCCGGTTCTTTACGACCAGAACTATCTACCGGGATACAAACCGGAGGAACCAGGCATGGAGGGAGGTGGCAGAGACAGTGGGGGAAACTGGTAGGTTTTCGCCTGTTTGGGGATTTTATATCCAGTTTACTTCGTTTCAACATTGCTATTGCTTTGTATGACTCGGCAAAACCATACGCCCAAAAGCTTCAGACCAGCGCCCAGCTTAAAAAAAATGTGATGCCTGTTAAAGCAGCAGTTCCGGTTGACGCTGGCGTGTCTGAAGCTTGGGGATTTTTGCGAGCAACGCGACCAACAACCAATCACATGAATCTCCCGCCCCCGACATACAAAGCAATAGCAATGTTAAAACGAAGAAGTAAACTGGATATAAAATCCCCAAACAGGCGAAAACCTACCAGTTTCCCCCACTGTCTCTGCCACCTCCCTCCATGCCTCGCTCCTCCGGTTTGTATCCCGGTAGATGAACAGAGACTGATCATACAGCACCGGGTGATTCACTACCGCTATAATGAATTTTCCCTCAATTTTTTTGAATATGAGGAAATGACCTGCGTAGTCTCTCCCAGCATACACGCGGTTTGATTGGCTAGCGCTTGTACTGGCAGATTTGCATAAATGGGATTTCATTCGCTGATGCCTCCGTCGAGGCGTCAAAAGTTGAACATTGCTCAAGTTTTGAAGCCAGCAATGACAGCAACGCCAGCAACGCTCTACGTCGCTTCGCAAAATGCAGTTCGGCTAAAAGTGACGTCACCCCATTCAAAGTGAATGGGCAGAAGCGTTGGAAGCTTCAACGCACGCCGCTGTGTGGACGGGCCGTTAGGTCGCGTTCACACCAGCCTGGTTTTGTCCGGTTGAATTGAACCCTGGTGCGTTGAACCCCTTGGTGCGGTTCGTTTGGGTCGGTGTGAACACAGTCCGAGACCTCTGATGTGAACTAAACAACCGGACTCTGGTCCGCCTAAAACAGGTGGTCTCAGAGCGCTTGCTAATGAACTCTGGAGCGGTTCATCGCTGGTGTGAACGCAGTCCGCACCAAAACACAGGAAGCGTAGTATTCACGAGTCACAAGAACGCGGATGTCTTCAAAATCTTTAGCGAAAGAGTGAAGCAGATTGAAGTGTTGAACAGTGTTGTGTAAAGAAAAAATGCTCCGTCAACTATACATAAAAGTCAGAGCCACCGGTCGTCGATGAAACCTCCTCCTGACTGCTGAACGTCTCTCATTATATGTGGTATAATATTTTTTAACGCACGTCGTCTGATTGTATAATCATATGGGCCGTCCGCTAGAGTTTGTTGATACGCTCTCCAGATTAGATAGATAGATAGATATATAGATAGATAGATAGATAGATAGATAGATAGATAGATATATAGATATAGATGGATAGATGGATAGATAGATAGATAGATAGATAGATAGACAGACAGATAGATAGATAGATAGATAGATAGATATATATGGATAGGGATAGATAGATAGATAGATATAAGATGGAGATGATAGATAGATAGATAGATAGATAGATAGATAGATAGATAGAATATAGATGGATAGATGGATAGATAGATAGACAGACAGACAGATAGATAGATAGATAGATAGATATAGATGGATAGATGGATAGATAGATAGATAGATAGATAGAAGATAGATAGATGGATAGATGGATAGATAGATAGATAGATAGATAGATAGACAGACGGATAGATGGATAGATAGATAGATAGATAGGATAGATAGATAGATATATAGATGGATAGATGGATAGATAGATAGATAGATAGATAGATAGATAGATAGATAGATAGATAGATAGATAGATAGATAGATAGACGGATAGATAGATAGATATATATATAGATGGATAGATGGATAGATAGATAGATAGATAGATAGATAGATAGATAGATAGATGGATAGATAGATAGATAGATATATAGATGGATAGATGGATAGATAGATAGATAGATAGATAGATAGATAGATAGATAGATAGATAGATAGATAGATAGATACTGTATTGATCCCAATTTGGAAAATGTTTGGGTTGCAGCAGCATAAAAAACAAGGGAAATAAGAGAAAGAGAAATTAAGATACAAGAAATAAACAGTATTTCTGAAATAAAAATAAAACAGCATTAAAAAGTTTTAAATATATATATATATACGTGGATGTGGAAAATATACTTGTGGAAATACAAATTTCCAATGACAAATATAATGCAGGATATTATGGTGCAAGAAATTGATTATTCAATGTTAAATGTAATATAAATGTAAAATGTACAGCAGCATGAAAACAACCTGCCGATGCTCCATGGTGGAGGCTCTGGTAGAAATGGCGGGGTTTGCGTTTTTACCCCCTTAATGTCTGACCAATGGTTGAACAGTATTTCCGTGCACATGACTTGTGTTTACAGTTTATAGTCCGTTTGAGTTTTGCCCTCGTGAACTCAAAACAAACCTTCTGAAAAATGAAACAATGTAACAAATGCGACCTTACTTTGTGTCTGGGGGTCGAGGTTCTTTACTGAAGTAGTAAGGTTGATCTTTAGACCAGTCACTCTTCATAGACAGACAGCTGGGGACTGGAGACTCTGCTCTCCGTCTGTGGAAGCAACACAATGTTTAACACACATCATTAGTTCTTGTCAAAAGTAGCGTTTTATTTCAAGATTTTTGGTCAAACTCTGAGTTTTAAAATGTGTTTGTGGGTTTCTGTTGTTACAATTTATCCGTGGGATTGAAAAGTTTTAAATGCTTAGGGTTAATTTACTTAACAAAACACACATTCTCACGTATGGTGTGAGAATGATTTCACTATAGTAGTTTATTTACTATTGCTGTTGATGCAAAGGAGCACACCGTTCAATCACATGTCTTTACTGTACTTTTCTGTATTTATTTACTGTGTTTTACTGTGTTTCTGTGCTGTTATTTACTGCACTGATGTACATATTAAAGAACAGTATATTATCTGTTGGCATATCAAATGAATCCTCTTCGGGTCAGTTCACAGTAGAAACAGACTCTTACTCTGTGTCTGAGGGTCCAGGTTCATCACTGAAGCGTATAGGTTCTCTTTTGGACCAGTCACTCTTCATAGAAACACAGCTGGGGACTGGAGACTCTGCTCTCTGTCTGTGGAAACAAGACATTTGTGACACACATCATTAGTTCTTGTAATAAAAAAACAGCGCTTGATTTCAGCCCGTTTACCCGATTAAAGGTTTTTGGACTTGCTCCCAACTTTCTGTTTTCGAGTCATGCTTGAGGGTTTGTAACGATCAACTATCAAAAATAGCTGTGTTAAATAAACGCCCAAGGGGTTCCTGATATGAAATAATATTATAAAGGCGAAACAGAACTGATAAACGGACAATCTACTCTTTCCACAAAAAGTGTATCTACTACTGTCTCCATCCACACATTCACAACATAAACAAAGACGGGTTTTATACGTTATTCAATTATATTGACAGTTTTCCAGCCAAGCAAAACTCAACAAAAAGTCCGCTCGGCGATAAACCGAAATTGTCATTGCCTAATCCTGGCCACTATAGTTCATTGACAAAAAAGGCTGTGCTCCTGCGCCCGTCGGCAGCAAAAAACGGAAATGTTTGTAGGCCTATTTAGGTTATAATCCACAAAAAAGGAAACACGATGATCGGCGTGGCACAAAGGAGCGATCTCACCCTGTGTTGGAGAGAATCTCTCTATCTATCTGTGCGCGTCCTCTCCACGAGACGTGCTTCCAGGTCGGTCGATGCAATATCCACTTTCAGTTATATTTCCCGTTGTATTTTAACATATGTATACATGCTGAGGAAACTTAAATATCCCGCTGAATACCCGCATTCGCCACACACACACTTCCTCCTCCCGTGAGAACCAACCCCTGGCCTCCCGGTGAAGCGCCCACTAAAAAGCCTCTGGGCGCGCCGCGACAGGTGAAAGTGCAGGTGAGGCTTGCAGACCCGCACCCTCAACCCGTACATACCAGTGGACATTAACAACGGCAGTTGGAGGATATTATACATGTATCATAGATAGTTCATTTCATGATAAACAACATGCCTTAAACCTTTTCCCTGCCACTACAGTTTAGAAGAACACCTTAAATCAATGTGCGGCCGTCACAGATGTCTGTCATTACAATTAATTTGTAACAGTGACAAATCTTACATGTTTGAATTTACTGTAATTGACCAAACTGTGTTTCTGTTCTGTAAAATGTCATTATTTAGAGAACACTTTAGATGATCACATGGCATAAAAACTGAATCCTCTTCCGGTCAGTTTACAGTAGAAACAGACTCTTACTTTGTGTCTGAGGGTCCAGGTTCTTTACTGAAGTATATAAATGCATCTTTAGACCAGTCACTCTTCATAGAAACACAGCTGGGGACTGGAGACTCTGCTCTCCGTCTGTGGAAGCAACAACATGTTTAACACACATAACTAGTTCTTGTAAAGGGCAGCTTTTGATTTCAATTTGTTTACGTTATTAAAGATGTTTGGACTTGCTCTGAACTTTCAGTTTTTAAGTCGTGCTTGAGGGTTTCGGTTGTTAGAATTCATTTGTGAGAGGGAAAAGTGTTACAAGTTCGAAGTTGATTTACTTAACACAAAGTCCTACATCTGGAATGTGAGAATGATTTCACAATAGTAGATTATTGACTGTTGCTGATGATGCCAAGGAGCACAGCCAGAGCTCAGTGACACCTCTTCACTTTCCTCTTCTGGGTTTCTTTACTCTAATGTACTTTGTTTCATGACTGTACTCCACAGTGATGCTTTACTGTGTGTATATACTGTGACCTGCTACTCAGATCAAACCAGACTCCTCTTCAGGTCAGTTTACAGCAGAAACAGATTCTTACTTTGTGTCAGAGGGTCCAAGTGTATTACTCAAATCTGGAGGTTTTCTGGACACTGAATATGTGTCCTCCTCCTCATCATCCAAATCTCTCATGGTCTCCATTCTGAGAGATGAACTAGTAACCCTGGAGACAAATACAAAACACACACACACTTTATAATGCAAGCATTTCAATCAAATCCATCATAATGATACGTTTTGGTTTAAATGTGTGCTGTAAAAAAAACGTGAATGTTTGTGAATAATCTGCAAACCTTAAAATGTCAAAGAAATTAACCAAAACATATTCATATTACCAAGTTTCACCCAAACTTCCTTCGTAATTCCAGCTGGAATTTTAACATGAATTGCATGGCAGTGAAAGTCAAGGAAAGCGAGGAACTGGCACAAGCTACATGTACATTTAATCAAGTAAATAATAATAATAGATGACAACAAAAGGGGCAAATAATAAAGTAAAAAAATAATGTTTAATAAATAGCAGTGGGAGTGGAAGCAGGGCGACTGTGATGGGTTAGGGGTCAAAGGCCATGGGGAACAGGTGAGTTTTAATGATGACTTAGTACCAAGTACTGTACTTAAGTACACCTTTGAGGGACCTGTACTTTATTTCAATGTTCCCCTACTTTGTACTTCTACCCCACAGTTCAGAGGTAAATGGTGTATTTTTACTCCACTACATGTATTTAACACCTTTAGTTATTACAGATTTTGATTAATGATGTGAAATATAGTCAAGTGTTAAATCAGACTTTAGTTCCACCTGGAGTAAATTCACAAGCTACCCTGCAGTATACAAAGTCATTCAAACGAGCTGCACCTTTACCAGCTAGCAACGAGCCTGTCAGCTTCTCGACCAATCAGAGCACACTGGGCTCACAGGGAGGGGGGGGGGGGGCAGGAGCTCCAACTAGCCGTATAGGACAGAGTGAATACACAGACTATACAGAGATGCTGTTTGAGAAACCAATGTGAGTTTGGAAAATTGCACAATTTAAATCTGTTCTAGTCGACCTCAGCAATGGAAATATGATCAGTAGAAATGGCCGTGACACGGGACCTTTAACACACATGTTAGAAACAGCAGAAACTGAACATATTTGTTAGAGTTTGATAGTTTTAATAGAAATATTTAATTATTGTATTCATGTGTTTATAATGTCATTTATAAAAACATGATGGAGAATATAAGATGAATTCAGGTTTTTGAGAGGTTCAGAGTGAATTATGCAGAGTATGATTTGTCTTTAACATTGCTCTGCCACGGTCAATGAACTAAACCACAGAAGAAGAAAATAGAATTCAGCATTAAGATGCTCAGTGAGGATCAGGGTCATATCAGCCTGATGTCTGCAGCTCAGAGTCAACACAACTCTCACATATTCATCTCAGCACAGAAGGAAAAGATGGAGAACTGACCCGAGAGCCTCCAGTCTGCAGTCTGGACTCTCCAGATGATCACTCAGCAGCTTCACGACTGAATCCTGCAGAGCGTTCTGACTCAGGTCCAGCTCTCTCAGATGGGAAGGGTTGGACTTCAGAGCTGAGATCAGAGCAGCCCAGCTGATCTCTGACAACCTGCAGCGCCACAGTCTGAATAAAGAACACATGATGCAAGTTTAGAAAACAATGTTCCTATTGAAATAATGAAAGTTCTAATAATCTGATTAGCTGGAGAAGTAGAGAATGTAGAAGTTTATAAAGTGGACACTCCCGACAGGTTAAACACAGTAAGTTCCAGAAAGAGAACAGAGCTCTGATTGATATTTGTAAGGTTTCAGCGTTAGAGTCTGTGAGCTTATTGTTTTGTGTTTATTCTGGTGGCCTTGCAGTTTATTTTGATGTTGGCTCTGTCCTCTCGTTTCAGGTGTCATCACTTCCTGTCGTGGTGTGTCACCTGCCAGCTTGATTGTGATCTCCTGCTCTGGATTGTGTGCACCTGTGCCTCATTAACTGTTGTGTATATGTAGCCCTGTTCTCCTGTTGTCTTTTGTCGGTTCGTCTCGATACCAAGTCCATGTCTGTACTCCCTCGTGTAAACATTGAGCATACTAGTCGAACCTAGTGAACTATTGAGTATCCTAGTAGATCCTAAAACCTTTTTGTATATTAAAAGGTATTTTTTGAAATCAAAAGAATCGTGCATCTGAGTCTTTGTGAGTCCTTCGTGTCAATATGAAAGACAACGTGCTCCACCTTCAATACAAAGTGGTGACTTCACATCTGAAGCTCTGCTCCTTCTACACTAACTCGTGATGTGCAGCCAGACAGATACAAGCCCACAGAAACTGATCCAACTCAAGACCACAGAGTTCACAAAGCAGCAGCACCAGAGACTGAATAAATAACACACAATGTAAGTTCAGAGAACAATGGTCCTGCTTGAGGTAGTTCAACGTTTCATCATCTTTTCAGACCTGGAGAGGGTTCAGAGGTCAATGTCAGAAATGATGTAGATACTTTTATAAATGTAATATATAAAAGTATCTGTGATAATGCATCAGAACAACCTCCTTCATCTCCCTCACAGCTCATCAGTGCTGACAGCATCTTCACTGAGGCATGGAGCGCAGTGAGAGTCTGTGGAAGCTCCAGCACTGTCCGTCACACATCTACTTTCTCTGCTTTCTGCTAGTCTTGTTAAATATTCAGCAATTTAGAAAGAAATGTGAACTTATTAAAATATCTTTGTACTCAGGCAAATCATGGAATTATAAATATATCAGTTATAAATACTGTACAAAACCACATGAACTGCAGCCAGTGATCTGACCTCAGAGCCTTCAGTCTGCAGTTTGGACTCTTCAGTCCAGAACTCAGCTGCTCCGCCTCCTCTGAATCCAGCGGAATGACTTCCAGATCCAGCTCTCTCAGATTGGAGGCCACGACTTCCCAGTCTAAGAATCCACTGTCAGGAATTCTGTTATAACACATATTACAGAATGTGTTAATATAAAAAAAGGGGAAACAATATATTGACTTCATGCATTTGAGGAAAAACATTTTGAATATCACGATCTGATCACCACTGGATGGCTGAGTGTGATCTGATCCCATGTCTGTCCCCTCTTTGCTAGCTACCTTCTAGACTAGAGTCAACATCAATCAGATATTACTCTGTGTCTAATTTAACGAGAAAGAAACTGCAATCATTTCATAATAACTTTACTCCATTTAATGACATAATACAATGATTCTGTATGTTGTGATCACGTGTTGCTGTGATAAAACATCCTTCATGTCTTTTTGACAAGGACAATGAAGAGAAGAAAAAACTGTACAATTTTGAAATTATTACAATAATTGTTTTAATTCAATTTTGCTCTCACAGAATGTGAAACAGCAAAAAGTTGTATCGTGTTTATTTGAAAGGCTAAAATCCTTATCTACTCTAATCTATAAAGTTAATCACATCTGGACTCACACAGCCGTCCTGCAGTTCCTCTCAGCTGGAGTCCGTCTCCGTCGTCTCTCCTGTGATGTTTCGTACTTCTCCAACTCATCCAGAACCTCCTCTGACATCTCCAGCTTGGAGGCCAGAGCTGAGCAGCGTTCCACAAAGAGTCTCTTCTCTGATCTGTTCTCTGACTTCAGGAACTCTGTGATCTCCTGAAGTACTGAGTGGTCGTTCATCTCTGTCAGACAGTGGAAGATGTTGAGGCTCCTCTCGGGAGAGACGTCATCACTTCTCATCTCCTTCAGGTTGCTGATGGCTCTCTGGATGGTTTCTGGACGTGTGTCTGTGCGACCCAGCAGGCCTCCTAAGAGTCTCTGGTTGGACTCCAGAGAGAGGCCGTGGAGGGAAGCGGACAAACAGGTCCAGGTGGCCATTTTTACTTTTGAATGATTTCATCATGGCGCTCTTTAGGAAGACATCCAGGGATGGGTAATCCTGATCACTGCTAAACATGTTGTTATAGTCTCCCTGCAGGAAGTCCTTCAGCACCGCTGTGTCTCTGTTGGTGTGACAGTGCAGCATGTAGACTGCAGCCAGACACTCCTGAATGCTCAGATGAACAAAGCAGTATACTGTTTTGTTGAAGATCACACTCTCTCTTTTGAAGATCTCTGTACACACTCCTGAGTGCACCAAGGCCTCTGTGACGTCAAGACCACAGCGCTCCAGGTCTTCTTGGTAGAACATGATGTCTCCTTTCTCCAGATGTTCAAACGCCAGCCTCCCCAGCTTCAGAAGAAGCTCCCCGTCAGCCTCCGTCAGCTGCTGTGGACTCGTCTCATGTCCCTCTTCATACTTCTGCTTCTTCCTCTTGGTCTGGACCAGCAGGAAGTGTGAGTACATGTCAGTGAGGGTCTTGGGCAGCTCTCCTCTCTGGTCTGTAGTCAACATGCGGTCCAGAACTGCAGCAGTGATCCAGCAGAAGACTGGGATCTGACACATGATGTGGAGGCTCCTGGAGCTCTTGATGTGAGAGATGATTCTGCTGGACCATTCTTCATCACTCGATCTCCTCCTGAAGTACACCTCCTTCTGGGCGTCAGTGAAGCCTCGTACTTCTGTTACCCTGTCGACACACTTAGAAGGGATCTGATTGGCCGCTGCAGGTCTGGAAGTTACCCAGACGAGAGCCGAGGGAAGCAGCTTCCCCCTGATGAGGTTTGTCAGCAGCACGTCGACTGAGGACTGCTGAGAGACATCGGACACAACCTCATTGTTTCTGAAGTCCAGAGAAAGTCTGCTTTCATCCAGGCCGTCAAAGATGAGCAGCACTTTACAGACAGCCAGCTGCTCTGCTGTGACCTCCTGTAAGGTCGGATGGAAATCATGGAGCAGCCTGAGAAGACTGTACTGCTCACCTTTGATCAGGTTCAGCTCCCTGAAGGAGAGCGGGATCACCAGACTGACATCTTGGTTCTCCAAACCCTCGGCCCAGTCCAGAGTGAACTTCTGCACTGAGAAGGTTTTTCCAACTCCAGCGACTCCGTTGGTCAGGACCGCTCTGATGGGAGTCTGCTGGTCAGGTGAGGCTTTGAAGATGTCCTGGCACTTGATTGGAGTGTAATGGACGGTATTCTTCTTGTAAGCTGCCTCAAGCTGGCTCACCTCATGTTGGGTGTTAACCTCTTTACTCTGTCCTTGTGTGATGTAGAGCTCAGTGAAGATCCTGTTGAGGCTGGTTTCACTTTTATCAGTTCCTTCAGTCACTTGTTCACATCTCCCCCTCAGACTGAGCCTATGTTCATCTAAAACCTCCTGCAGACCACGTTCTGCAGAAAGAGAAGGACACGTGAGAATAATGAAAATGTTTTAAATGAACTTATATTATGTACAACACAACAGGAAGAATCCTGTTTTCAGGCATGAAGACACCAGGAGACAGAGGTTAAGACTTACTTTGTACTGTTCTGGTCTGACTGGCTGTCTGCAGTCCAGCTCTGGTTCTGGATCTTTCTCCACACTGGGGACAGGAGGAGTCTCCTGATGGAGGTCGCTGCTCCCAGTATGAGGTGATGCACTGTCTGCAGAACCAGTGTCCACAGCTGGTAGAGACTGGATCCTTCAGGACGTCCTGACACAGAGCACAGCTGGACAGCTGCTCCTCCACAGGAACATGACCTGTCCTCTTCCGTCTGTGGAGATGAACACATCCTTTACAGCACATTACGGTGACTGATTGTTTAAGTTCTTTATCTGTAGATGATATTTCATCCTGATAACTGTTCCCAAGTGGTAGATATTTAGTTATTCATATCATTATGAACCAAAACGCCCTTCTGTCTGTAGCATCATCGCCTACAGCATGTTCACTGTACCTCACAAGTTGTACTACGGTGAAATTAAACTGGTTTATGTAATAACTACATAATGATTCCAATTTGTAAAAGCAGTTAACACTTTGTCAGGTCTGTCCACAACATGGAAAGCAAATCACTTTACAAATGCTAGTTAATGAATGGGGATTAGATTGAGTGGAGTGAGACTTAGCTGACATTGTGGCTGCTCCATTAACAGTCAAACTAACATCAATGGTTGATACACATACATGTTTAACTTCAATTCAATATGAAAAACTGTCGATATGTTCCTTATCTGATTCAAGTACGTCTGCGTTTCTATACTGTGGGCTACTGAGTTTCTATACTGTGGGCTACTGCACTCATGTAATCATTAAATAAGAGTTTAAAATGATCCGATGGCATATATATAGAATATACAGTATATATATATATATATATATATATCCAGGGTTGGGTTGTAACGGAATACATGTAACGGCGTTACGTAAGCAGAATACAAAAATCAAGTAACTGTATTCAGCTCGCGTTACATTTGAAAAACGAGTAATCTGATTACAGTTACTTTGGTAAACCTGAAGTGAATACATTTTGGATTACTTATTGGAATTATTGGTGGAAAGATTTCCTCTCAACATTTAATATTCATTACTAGTAGGTACAGCCGATTCGAATCATCAGAGCCGCCGCAGAAGGACCAAAAAAGCGTTTGAAAAAAAATCGCGGGTCCGCTCGCTCAGTGAAACAATAACAACGAAACATGGAGGAACAACAGTCTGCGTTTACATCGCGTGTGTGTATAGGTGTGTGTGTGGTTAAAACACATCAGCCTGCGGTCGCTCTTTAGCCTTACTAATGATTATTTCTGAAGGTAAACACAGTGAAGGCGGTGCGTGAAAGGCACGGCGAGCTCGTCTTCTCAGAGGCGGAGTTAACCCTCCCGCTGCCTCCTGGCGCTGCAGAGATTTCATGAAGTGAAGGAGGTGTTGCTTCTATAACACAGCTGCGGGCAGCAGATACTGTGAGAGTCACGGCCATGAATTCATAGATCAAGGCAGACTGGTGCACACACTCTCCTGTTTTGCCAATCCGGTGCTTAAAGAAATATAGCTCTACACCCCTGGCCGAAATGTCCTTAAAATGAAGTCCGAGTTCGACATTTTAATTCATGTCCTGCCAACACTGGCAGGACAGAAGGCGACACGCCCATTTTAAGCCGTGTCCCTCACTCCTCACATCCCAAGCTGCATCCCCAACAAGTGTATTATGTTGTTGCATCGTTTCAGATGTGATGTTTCAGTGGTACTCTTGATAAGCCATTAAAGCAGTAAAAACACGTTCAGTTTCCTTTTGCTTTTTGTGTCTCCTGTTCACCAAAACATACCCAGGAAAAAGAAAGTAATCCAAAAGTAATCTAAAAGTAATCTGATTACGTTACTTTTTTAAGGCACGTAACTGTAACTGTATTCGGATTACTTTCAGAGCCATGTAATCAGTAATCAGTAACTGATTACATTTACAAAGTAACCCTCCCAACCCTGTATCTATATAAACAGTGTAGGAAATAAGTATTTGATCCCCTGCAGATTTTGTAACTTTACCCACTTTCAAAGAAATGACCAGTCTGTAATTGTAATGGGAGGTTTATATAAACAGTGAGAGTCAGAATATCAAAAAGAAAATCCAGAAATTGACAATAAGAGATAAAAATAGATTTGCATTTAACTGTGGGAAATAAGTATTTGATCCCCTTGCAAAACACGTGTTAGTACTTGGTGGAGAAACACGCTTCTTCTTGGTCTCCAGACTTGTGCACATCTCAGGAAGGATTTGGTCCACTCCTCTCTGAAGATCCTCTCCAAATCTTTCAGGATTTTAGGCTGATGTTTGGCATCTGGAAGCTTTAGCTCCCTCCACTGATCTGCTATGGGATTAAGGTCCGGAGACTGGGACCCCTCCCTCACCTAAATGTGCTTCTTCTTTAGCCACTCCTGTGTTGCCTTGGCCGCATGTTCAGGTTTATTGTCCTGCTGGAAGACCCATCCATGTTCAGTGTCCTGCCTGAGGGAAGGAGGCTATCGGCCTAGATTTCACGGTACATGGCCCCGTCCATCCTCTCCTCGATGCAGTAAGTCGTCCTGTCCCCTGAGCAGAGAAACACCCCAAAGCATAATGTTTCCACCTCCATGCTTGACGGTGGGGATGGTGTTCTGGGAGTTATAGTCAGCGTCTCTCTCATCTGACCACATCGTCTTCTCCCAAGCCTTCTCTGAATCATTCAGATGTTCATTGGAACATTTCAGACGGACCGTTCATGTTCTTCTTGAGCAGGGGACCTTGTGGGCGCTGCAGGGTTTGATCCATTATGGTGTAGTGAGTTACCAATAGTTTTCTTGGGGACTGTGGTCCCAGCTGCCTAGAGATCATTAACAAGTTCCTCCCGTGTAGTTCTTGGCTGATCCCTCACCTTTCTCATGATCATCAATACCCCACAGGGAGAGATCTTGTGTGGAGTCTCAGACTGAAGGTGATTGATTGTTGATTGATGCCCATTTTTCTTCCTTCCATTTCCAAATAATGGCACCAATAGTTGTCTCCTTCTCACCTAGCTGCTTTCTGATGGCCCAGCCCAGCCCAGCCCAGCTCAGCCCAGCCCAGCCCAGCCCAGCCCAGCCCAGCCCAGCCCAGCCCAGAGGCTGGAATCTGATTGATTGATTCTGTGGACAGGTGTCTTTTATACGGGTAACAAGTTGATATTAGGAGTACTTTTTTAAAGGAAGATGACTTATTAAACCGGTCTGTGGGAGCCAGAATCCTTGTTTGTTGCAAGGAGATCAAATACTTATTTCCCACAGTTAAATGCAAATACATTTTCATCTTTTATATCATGTACATTACTGGATTTTCTTTTTGATATTCTTAATCTCAATGTTTATTTAAACCTACCATTACAATTATAGACTGTTCATTTATTTGTAAGTGGGCAAAGTTACAAAATCTGCAGGGGATCAAATACTTATTTCCTCCACGTCCATATGTTCGTCAGTTCAGAGTAGAAACAGACTCTTACTTTGTGTCTGGGGGTCCAGGTTCATTACTGAAGAGTGGAGGATCATCTTTAGACCAGTCACTCTTCATAGACTGACAGCTGGAGAATGGAGACTCTGCTCTCCATCTGTGGAAGCAACACATGTTTAACACACATCACTAGTTCTTGTAAAAAGCAGCATTTGATTTCAGTTTTGATTTTCTTTCCCCTTTTTAAGATTTTTGTTGTTCCTCTAAACTTTATGTTTTTAAAATTGTGTTTGTAGGTTTCTGTTGTTACAATTCTTTGTGAGAGTGCAAAGTACTCTTTGACTGGTTTGACTGGTTGGTGACCATTCTGCGCATTGCACAGTTGACGACGCACAACAAACAGCAAGAGTTCGACCAAACTTCTTGATTGTACTTTAATGCGTTTCTTTACAGTAATCTACTACGATTATTTACAGCACTGTGTTTCTTTACTGTAACTGTAATACTCTGACAGAATATGTGGATAAGCAATGCTTGTTTATGATCAGACAGACAGTCAGACATTCAAACAATGTGTGAACTTCACCTTCCTTCAAGACATAAGCCTGTGTCTCTGGTTTATTAATAAATACTGAGTATTGGCACGTTGTCGTCTGGAGTATTAATTGTACACATAGTACAAGAACAAGACAGTTACCTACTGTGTTATTGCGCTTTACAGTGTTTCATTACTGAACTCTACTGTAGATGTTTACTGTATTCTTCTGTACTGTAATCTACTTCACTCGTATAATTATAAAATTATATTTTAAATTGTCAGATAGCATTCAAACTAAATGCTCTTCAGGTCTGATCACAGTAGAAACAGACTCTTACGCCCCGTCTACACTACAGGCATCGAACAATGCTTTCAACGCTTCGCCCATTCACTTGAATGGGGTGACGTAGAAGATTTTGAATCTTCGCCAAACTGCATTGTGGGGAGTGGAGCATGGCTTTGCAAGCATCGTGAGCATCAAAAGTAGAGCAATGTTCAACTTTTGATGCTCCCGATGCTTTCGAAGCTGGCATCAGCCAATCAAATCCCGTTTATGCAAATCCCGCTAGTACAAGCGCTAGCCAATCAAACCACGTGCAAGCTGGGAGAGCCAGACCGCAGTTCATTTCCTCATATTCCAAACGAGAAATCACGGTAGCAAATCACCCGGTTCTTTCTGACCAGAACTATTTACCGGGATACAAACCGGAGGAGCCAGGCATGGAGGGAGGTGGCAGAGACAGTGGGGGAAACTGGTAGGTTTTTGCCTGTTTGGGGAGTTTATATCCAGTTTACTTCGTTTTAACATTGCTATTGCTTTGTATGTCGCAAAAAATCGCCAAGCTTCAGACACGCCCAGCTTAAAAAAAATGTGATGCCTGTAGCAGCAGTTCCGTTGACGCTGGGCGTGTCTGAAGCTTGGGGATTTTTTGCGAGCAACGCGACCAACAACCAATCACATGAATCTCCCGCCCCCGACATACAAAGCAATAGCAATGTTAAAACGAAGTAAACTGGATATAAAATCCCCAAACAGGCGAAAACCTACCAGTTTCCCCCACTGTCTCTGCCACCTCCCTCCATGCCTCGCTCCTCCGGTTTGTATCCCGGTAGATGAACAGAGACTGATCATACAGCACCGGGTGATTCACTACCGCTATAATGAATTTTCCCTCAATTTTTTTGAATATGAGGAAATGACCTGCGTAGTCTCTCCCAGCATACACGCGGTTTGATTGGCTAGCGCTTGTACTGGCAGATTTGCATAAATGGGATTTCATTCGCTGATGCCTCCGTCGAGGCGTCAAAAGTTGAACATTGCTCAAGTTTTGAAGCCAGCAATGACAGCAACGCCAGCAACGCTCTACGTCGCTTCGCAAAATGCAGTTCGGCTAAAAGTGACGTCACCCCATTCAAAGTGAATGGGCAGAAGCGTTGGAAGCTTCAACGCACGCCGCTGTGTGGACGGGCCGTTAGGTCGCGTTCACACCAGCCTGGTTTTGTCCGGTTGAATTGAACCCTGGTGCGTTGAACCCCTTGGTGCGGTTCGTTTGGGTCGGTGTGAACACAGTCCGAGACCTCTGATGTGAACTAAACAACCGGACTCTGGTCCGCCTAAAACAGGTGGTCTCAGAGCGCTTGCTAATGAACTCTGGAGCGGTTCATCGCTGGTGTGAACGCAGTACGCACCAAAACACAGGAAGCGTAGTATTTACGAGTCACAAGAACGCGGATGTCTTCAAAATCTTTAGCGAAAGAGTGAAGCAGATTGAAGTGTTGAACAGTGTTGTGTAAAGAAAAAATGCTCCGTCAACTATACATAAAAGTCAGAGCCACCGGTCGTCGATGAAACCTCCTCCTGACTGCTGAACGTCTCTCATTATATGTGGTATAATATTTTTTAACGCACGTCGTCTGATTGTATAATCATATGGGCCGTCCGCTAGAGTTTGTTGATACGCTCTCCAGATTAGATAGATAGATAGATATATAGATAGATAGATAGATAGATAGATAGATAGATATATAGATATATAGATGGATAGATGGATAGATAGATAGATAGATAGATAGATAGATAGACAGACAGATAGATAGATAGATAGATAGATAGATATAGATGGATAGATGGATAGATAGATAGATAGATATATAGATGGATAGATGGATAGATAGATAGATAGATAGATAGATAGATAGATAGATAGATAGATATATAGATGGATAGATGGATAGATAGATAGACAGACAGACAGATAGATAGATAGATAGATATATAGATGGATAGATGGATAGATAGATAGATAGATAGATAGATAGATAGATAGATGGATAGATAGATAGATAGATAGATAGATAGACAGACGGATAGATGGATAGATAGATGGATAGATAGATAGATAGATAGATAGATAGATATATAGATGGATAGATGGATAGATAGATAGATAGATAGATAGATAGATAGATAGATAGATAGATAGATAGATAGACAGACAGATAGACGGATAGATAGATAGATAGATATATAGATGGATAGATGGATAGATAGATAGATAGATAGATAGATAGATAGATAGATAGATAGACAGATAGATGGATAGATAGATAGATAGATATATAGATGGATAGATGGATAGATAGATAGATAGATAGATAGATAGATAGATAGATAGATAGATAGATAGATAGATAGATAGATAGATAGATACTGTATTGATCCCAATTTGGAAAATGTTTGGGTTGCAGCAGCATAAAAAACAAGGGAAATAAGAGAAAGAGAAATTAAGATACAAGAAATAAACAGTATTTCTGAAATAAAAATAAAACAGCATTAAAAAGTTTTAAATATATATATATACGTGGATGTGGAAAATATACTTGTGGAAATACAAATTTCCAATGACAAATATAATGCAGGATATTATGGTGCAAGAAATTGATTATTCAATGTTAAATGTAATATAAATGTAAAATGTACAGCAGCATGAAAACAACCTGCCGATGCTCCATGGTGGAGGCTCTGGTAGAAATGGCGGGGTTTGCGTTTTTACCCCCTTAATGTCTGACCAATGGTTGAACAGTATTTCCGTGCACATGACTTGTGTTTACAGTTTATAGTCCGTTTGAGTTTTGCCCTCGTGAACTCAAAACAAACCTTCTGAAAAATGAAACAATGTAACAAATGCGACCTTACTTTGTGTCTGGGGGTCCAGGTTCATTACTGAAGTACATAGGTTCCTCTTTAGACCAGTCACTCTTCATAGACAGACAGCTGGGGACTGGAGACTCTGCTCTCCGTCTGTGGAAGCAACACAATGTTTAACACACATCATTAGTTCTTGTCAAAAGTAGCGTTTTATTTCAAGATTTTTGGTCAAACTCTGAGTTTTAAAATTGTGTTTGTGGGTTTCTGTTGTTACAATTTATCCGTGGGATTGAAAAGTTTTAAATGCTTAGGGTTAATTTACTTAACAAAACACACATTCTCACGTATCCGGTGTGAGAATGATTTCACTATAGTAGTTTATTTACTATTGCTGTTGATGCAAAGGAGCACACCGTTCAATCACATGTCTTTACTGTACTTTTCTGTATTTATTTACTGTGTTTTACTGTGTTTCTGTGCTGTTATTTACTGCACTGATGTACATATTAAAGAACAGTGTATATTATCTGTTGGCATATCAAATGAATCCTCTTCGGGTCAGTTCACAGTAGAAACAGACTCTTACTCTGTGTCTGAGGGTCCAGGTTCATCACTGAAGCGTATAGGTTCTCTTTTGGACCAGTCACTCTTCATAGAAACACAGCTGGGGACTGGAGACTCTGCTCTCTGTCTGTGGAAACAAGACATTTGTGACACACATCATTAGTTCTTGTAATAAAAAACAGCGCTTGATTTCAGCCCGTTTACCCGATTAAAGGTTTTTGGACTTGCTCCCAACTTTCTGTTTTCGAGTCATGCTTGAGGGTTTGTAACGATCAACTATCAAAAATAGCTGTGTTAAATAAACGCACAAGGGGTTCTTGATATGAAATAATATTATAAAGGCGAAACAGAACTGATAAACGGACAATCTACTCTTTCCACAAAAAGTGTATCTACTACTGTCTCCATCCACACATTCACAACATAAACAAAGACGGGTTTTATACGTTATTCAATTATATTGACAGTTTTCCAGCCAAGCAAAACTCAACAAAAAGTCCGCTCGGCGATAAACCGAAATTGTCATTGCCTAATCCTGGCCACTATAGTTCATTGACAAAAAAGGCTGTTGCTCCTGCGCCCGTCGGCAGCAAAAAACGGAAATGTTTGTAGGCCTATTTAGGTTATAATCCACAAAAAAGGAAACACGATGATCGGCGTGGCACAAAGGAGCGATCTCACCCTGTGTTGGAGAGAATCTCTCTCTCTATCTGTGCGCGTCCTCTCCACGAGACGTGCTTCCAGGTCGGTCGATGCAATATCCACTTTCAGTTATATTTCCCGTTGTATTTTAACATATGTATACATGCTGAGGAAACTTAAATATCCCGCTGAATACCCGCATTCGCCACACACACACTTCCTCCTCCCGTGAGAACCAACCCCTGGCCTCCCGGTGAAGCGCCCACTAAAAAGCCTCTGGGCGCGCCGCGACAGGTGAAAGTGCAGGTGAGGCTTGCAGACCCGCACCCTCAACCCGTACATACCAGTGGACATTAACAACGGCAGTTGGAGGATATTATACATGTATCATAGATAGTTCATTTCATGATAAACAACATGCCTTAAACCTTTTCCCTGCCACTACAGTTTAGAAGGAACACCTTAAATCAATGTGCGGCCGTCACAGATGTCTGTCATTACAATTAATTTGTAACAGTGACAAATCTTACATGTTTGAATTTACTGTAATTGACCAAACTGTGTTTCTGTTCTGTAAAATGTCATTATTTAGAGAACACTTTAGATGATCACATGGCATAAAAACTGAATCCTCTTCCGGTCAGTTTACAGTAGAAACAGACTCTTACTTTGTGTCTGAGGGTCCAGGTTCTTTACTGAAGTATATAAATGCATCTTTGGACCAGTCACTCTTCATAGAAACACAGCTGGGGACTGGAGACTCTGCTCTCCGTCTGTGGAAGCAACAACATGTTTAACACACATAACTAGTTCTTGTAAAGGGCAGCTTTTGATTTCAATTTGTTTACGTTATTAAAGATGTTTGGACTTGCTCTGAACTTTCAGTTTTTAAGTCGTGCTTGAGGGTTTCGGTTGTTAGAATTCATTTGTGAGAGGGAAAAGTGTTACAAGTTCGAAGTTGATTTACTTAACACAAAGTCCTACATCTGGAATGTGAGAATGATTTCACAATAGTAGATTATTGACTGTTGCTGATGATGCCAAGGAGCACAGCTAGAGCTCAGTGACACCTCTTCACTTTCCTCTTCTGGGTTTCTTTACTCTAATGTACTTTGTTTCATGACTGTACTCCACAGTGATGCTTTACTGTGTGTATATACTGTGACCTGCTACTCAGATCAAACCAGACTCCTCTTCAGGTCAGTTTACAGCAGAAACAGATTCTTACTTTGTGTCAGAGGGTCCAAGTGTATTACTCAAATCTGGAGGTTTTCTGGACACTGAATATGTGTCCTCCTCCTCATCATCCAAATCTCTCATGGTCTCCATTCTGAGAGATGAACTAGTAACCCTGGAGACAAATACATAAACACACACACACTTTATAATGCAAGCATTTCAATCAAATCCATCATAATGATACGTTTTGGTTTAAATGTGTGCTGTAAAAAAAACGTGAATGTTTGTGAATAATCTGCAAACCTTAAAATGTCAAAGAAATTAACCAAAACATATTCATATTACCAAGTTTCACCCAAACTTCCTTCGTAATTCCAGCTGGAATTTTAACATGAATTGCATGGCAGTGAAAGTCAAGGAAAGCGAGGAACTGGCACAAGCTACATGTACATTTAATCAAGTAATAATAATAATAATAGATGACAACAAAAGGGGCAAATAATAAAGTAAAAAAATAATGTTTAATAAATAGCAGTAGGAGTGGAAGCAGGGGGACTGTGATGGGTTAGGGGTCAAAGGCCATGGTGAACAGGTGAGTTTTTAATGATGACTTAGTACCAAGTACTGTACTTAAGTACACCTTTGAGGGACCTGTACTTTATTTCAATGTTCCCCTACTTTGTACTTCTACCCCACTACAGTTCAGAGGTAAATGGTGTATTTTTACTCCACTACATGTATTTAACACCTTTAGTTACTTTACAGATTTTGATTAATGATGTGAAATATAGTCAAGTGTTAAATCAGACTTTAGTTCCACCTGGAGTAAATTCACAAGCTACCCTGCAGTATACAAAGTCATTCAAACTAGCTGCACCTTTACCAGCTTTGAGAACACTTTAATGATCAATCATTATAAAACATATCATATATATTATTCTGAAATGGACCAATCTGCACAATCACTACTTTTACTTTTGGTACTTTAAGTATATTTTGATGCTAATACTTTCTACTTTTAGAAACATTTTGTATGCAGGACTTTTACTTGTAATTAAAAGAGTATTCCTACACTCTGGTAGTTCTAAAAGATCTGTGTACTTTTACTCAAGTACAAGATCTGAGTACTTCTTCCACCTCCAGAAATCAGTAAGAAATATAATAATAATTCCTTACATTTATTATAGCGCTTTTCCAGATGCTCAAAGCGCTTTACACATATTTTTTTATACATGCAATGGTCACTGTGGACAATACCCACAGGAGCAAGTTGAGGTGAAGTGTCTTGCCCAAGGACACACCGGTTTTACAGACGCAGCAGCGGCGGGTTTCACCAATAGAGTCTGGCTGCAGACCGCAGCAAGGAGGCGTTTCCTATAGGGGCGTGTCCTATAGGGGCGTTTCCTATAGGGGCGTTTCATATAGTGAACGACGGGAGCCGGCTCTCGCCCGCGAACAAGCCGTTTTTTGTTTTGTTTTTGCGGAGGGATCTAGATTGGCATGAAGGCACATTATGCAATGTGCAATGTGGACATTATCCCGCTTATTACACATGGCCACATTCTCAACAAAGTAACGACATGACTCCCAATAATAATTGAAATGCTTTTATGGATTTAGAAAAAGATTTTATTGATTTAAAAAATAGTTTTATGTATTGATTTAAATTGACATGCATCCGCTAAGAAAAGTAGTCCGTTGTTACCGTTTGAACTAACGTAACAACGGCAGGAGCTGCTTCTATAGTGTTTTTGAGGAGCTTCATGATTACAGATTTGAAAACATTGTTGCTTGCTTTAAAAGTAGCACAATTCATTATGTCAAACCTTGAAAGATATCCCTGCCCTAATGCCAAAAGTAACTGGCAACTGAATATATGTCGCCGTAGCTATGATGTCTATGTCTGGACCGCTGCGTAAAAAGGAGGGTTTCTGACCCATTACTTCTCTTCTTACTTCTATAAGAATAAAACACGGAGGACGGAGATCTCTCTTTGTCCCCCTCTTCTCCCCGCTGCAGCCTAGCAGTTGATCTCAAAGCACTCTCCCCTCTCCTGCAGGGAGAAAAACTATATTTATATACTTTATATAGGTTGATACAGTAGCCCCTTTTTTTAAATAGTTTTTATAGGTGTTGCCATTTGTTTTGTGTAGCGTGGTTCTACAAGCAAGTCAATGCATTAATTGGGTGGTATCAGAGAGTTACACGGGTCTGTAAATGCAATGAAAACAATTGGCCACAGCAAATAATTTATATGAAACATGTAATTTTTACTTTTGAATACTTTAGTACAAAGGATGTCTTGAATAATTTAAGTGATATATGTGTACACATATAAATCATTAGTCAAAACAGGGCTACATTTGATTTAATTAAAAGGTATAATATGTGGTAAACTGAAGAGCCCTTTGGGAGCCGAAAGAGCCGGCTCTTCTTGGTGAGCCAAATGATCCGGCTCACCAAGAAGAGCCGGAATTCCCATCACTAGAACAATGCGAGGATTTATAAAAGCAGCTGGAATCCCTTAAATTGCTATTGGATAAAAAAGTTAGGAAACGCCCCTATAGGAAACGCCTCCTTGCTGCGGTCTGCAGCAGCCAGACCCATCTCGGTTTCACCCCTTGATCTGATGATCATTGCGCACTGCGCCACACCGTCCATCTTCACGCCTCGAAGTCATCGAGGCGCTTTTTACAAGTACACAAGTACACATTAGTATCATACATGTACTGTGGACAATACCCACAGGAGCAAATCCGGGTGAAGTGTCTTGCCCAAGGTGGCGGCAGGAGCGGGTTTCGAAATGGAGTTCCCCAGCACCCCCCTTGATCTGATGCACAGATGCCCAGACCACTGCGCCACCCGTCCCCGTAACTACCTCGGTGTAAAAGCACATTTAATCCATGACAAATGTTGAGCACTCGTTCTTTAGGTCTGGTGAAACGGAGGGGTGGCATTATGCTGAATCCAGGAAATGGACAGGAAACTACTTTAGGAGCAGATTGTGCTCGCAATATGCTCTGACGTCTGCCAGTAATTCGGAAATCATCATAATTTATAATAAAGTGAAAACCCCTCTTATTTTTCTCAGCAGTTTTTCATGGCCCGCTTTATTAGACTACAACACACTTTTCGTTTGTTTTATATCTCTCCAAAATACAAGTTAAAAGGCCTACTAATATTTTAAACTTCTGATTTATGCCATGAAGATTAATCACAGTTTATGATCGTGATTTACGCTATTACTTTTTTGTTTTAAATCAACTAACACCACTAGTGTAAACAACAACAAATACATCTGTATACTGTAGTTATGTAACCACGATGGCGCAGTTCTAAAAAGGACGTGACACTTGGTGAAAGGGGAAGTTTAGGCCTACAACATTTCAATATGCCACATCGGACTCTAAGATGTTGCTTTTGATCGAGACTGTGTTTTTCTGAGATAAAGTAAAACAGAGTAAACATGAATTGTTTAGACAAAAACAGCAGAGCCTGGTTTTAACCATAGGTTTTAACACTCACCCTGTTTTCTTTCTGCTGCTCTGTTGAAGTTTAAAACGGAGTCTGGCAGGCTGTCTGTTTTCTAAGTTTCACTTTTGACGTCTCTCCCTGTTGGTATGGAATCAGTTTTGTGCCATTAAGATAAAGCAACACTTTCTCTGAATCAAGCAAAACTAAGAGTTTAAGAGAGAAAAAAACGGAGTTAAGCAAAATACATTTAATTTAAAAAAGTAAAACTATAAGTCCCAAACAAATAAAGTGTGTAATCATGTAAACTATAAGCCTTTTTTCTTTGTTTTAACATATATTTTTGTTTGCAGTTTTCTTTGCTTCTTTTCGATGATCAGACTTTTGCTCTCGCTGCAGCTCCTCTCGTTTGCGCTCCTTCGTTTTTTGTTTGCGATTCTGGCACAAAAATCCCAGGTGGGCGGGACTTTCAGGGATGCGTCCCCATTGGTTACTCAGTTTTTGAATGACAGCTGACTACACAACAGATCGTACAGTGCAACTCATGCAGCAAACTCCGGAGTCCACTCAGCCACGTTAGTGTTGGTGCCTCCTGTGGAGTTTTCATTCAAACAGACCAGACCTAGGCTGCATACCAACACAATTAGAAACATGCTCACAGCTTACTATGTTGGTCTGAAGAGCTGAAGCATTTATTCATAAACAATGGATACAAACTGTGTTGTCTCATTTGGTATCCTGTGAGAAAGTGAAATACATTTACCATTAAAAACTCAACATACTATTCCTAGCCTGAGGAAGATATGAATAATGAACAGATTTGATTGGAATCTCTAACATTTTCATGTAGAATAAAGACAAAAGTATGATTATAAAAATGTATTGACATTTGAACCAGAAGATGAAGTCTCAAAGAACGTTTTAAATAAAAGGACATCAAACCAAAAGGTGGATAATATTAACATCTATTAAATGTATGTGTCAAGACATTTGGTCAAATGAAATGACACTGAGCCAGTGATCACAGCTACGCCCAGCATGGATGAAGCTGGTGCAGGTCTTTCTTCCTAGGGTTACCCAAACATGGCGACCCCCCGCGACTCAGTGAGGTCGAGAAGCATGTGGTTTTCTCCCAGCCAATCAGCGAAGATCACTCTACGCCACAGAGCGCGCCATTGGGGAATTTGACCAATCAGCAGAGGCCTGAAACGGTTAGGGTTAAACTAATAGCGCCCTATAAAAGGTTAAAGATCCAAAAGATCTAATGTGTGCTAACTTTTATTTGCCGCTCTGCTTTGTGTTACATTTCCCGCCATATTTCTCCATCAGAAAATTAAACCACTTTCACAGAAAACCCGCTCCCTCTAGAGTTAAACAAGTCGATCCTTATCTGGAATCAAGATAGAACATATGTGACGGTTAGCTTTACGTTTATTAGTTTCAATAGCGCTGAATGTTTGTATTCATTGATCTGCCATTTTTATTTTTTAAACGGAAACATTTGTAAGCACTTGTTCTGTGACACTGACATGCTCTTTAATGTTCATGTGGAAAGGATGCACGTACAATCTTTATGTGTTTTTATTGAGATTTCTGATTGTTTTCTTTTCCCCAAGTGGTAAATTTTTTAAAATGTAGCACCAAAGATGTGTAAAAAATGTCTGCAAATACAAAGGAGACTAAATAGAGCATAGAATAACCATTTTATATGTTTTATGCCCCTTTCACTATAAACCTTTACACTTAAATATTCACCTACTCAAAACATGATGTTCATAACTAAATGATGTCCTGAAAACCTCGACACTTAATGCTGAGCTGACGCCCTCCCACCAAATGCCTTCTTTTATACAATTGACTTTAGGTTGCGTAAATGAGACTAATTAGTTTGTGTTGTTCAAGAAACATCTTGTTGTACCTAAGCAGTGAGAGTGCTAGCACCTCACAAAGGGAAAGCAATGACAGTCTGCCTGCTGTTAGAGGTCATAACTTCCATCCTGAATGATCTCATGTAACATGTGTCACGCTTTTTGTTTACACCTTAATACAGTGGTTCCCAACCGGGGGTACGGGGACCCCTAGGGGTACTTGAGGGTGCCTGGTTGCCCGCAGGGTCATCGCCAAATAAATAAATAACTTTTGTTACATGAATACAGAAAATAACAATGTTTCTTTTCAAACATGACGGATTAAAGTGACTGTTCAGAGGGGAGGGGTCTTCTCCTAAAAAAAGACATTATTGCATTTCTAAATAAGTAGTGAGTCTAAACATATTTGTTTACCTGACAACAAGTGTACATTTCAAGTTTAAATGCATTTGTATTGAATGAGAGTTATACAAGTGATTTTCATTTAGGAGCAGTTGGGTTAAACACGATAACAAAGGGTTTAATACACGAAAACATTTAGGCGAATTATAACGGATGAGTGAGGGGGTACTTTATAGAATGGGGACCAGCTCAAGGGGTACACGAGACACAAAAGGTTGGGAACCACTGCCTTAATAGACACGGTGGTGGTGGTGGGCAGCTACATGGGCATGCTGCGGATATTCTCCCCAAACGTCAACAAGACCAGCGAGGGAGGTCCGGCTGACGCCCTGCTGCTAGAGGTCCAGCTTAAAAACGCCATCATCGAGGTAGAAGTGGGCAAGTTGGTCACGTAAGCAGACTGAAACTCAGGGAGAAGGCCATCGAAGGGTTAAAATAGATTGCCTTATGGTGGAATACAGGTTAATATAGTGTATATTTAGGTGATGAATGGAGAGAGTCAAAATGTAAGTAAATGATGTGCTTACTATGAGGTGCTCTCCATGGAGGATGGAACATGACATATATATATAAAAATAACAACAACTAAATGAAATTATTAAATACGGATAAGGGAAAACATAATATAATAATAGTTGGTATAAATAAATGTACAGATTAAAAGATTAGTTTTTCGTGAATAGTATATTATAGTATATCTGTAATGGTATGTTATACGAGAATATATTAACCTTCAAATAGCAGCAACAATCTGAGACTTATAATAAATTAATGAAATAGGGGATCTTTAAGATGTGTGAATGACAGAGGACAGAGTTTGTTCTTTCTGTTGCTGTTCTGTACGATTGAGGGTGATCGAGTTTGACGTGCATCTGATAAATGAATCTACAGAAGTAGCTAATTGTTGCACCAAGCTGCATGCCGAACCCTCCCAACAGCAAGCACCCTTTAAACGAGCTAACGGAAAGCTTTATTTGCAAACAGCCATAATGTATAGTCCGGCTGTGGCAAACACTAGGATGAAAACTGTATCTATAAGGATGGAAGTTATGAGATTTTATCAATAACAATTATTGATTGATTTCCCTGAGGAACTGTTGTGTGGATTATATACTCAAATAATAACATTTTAATTGTGTTAGTGATATCTCTACTAGGTAATTGCCAAGTTAATTGTTCCATTTTATGAGATTATCTTGGCATTATTGGCTTTAATTATGTATTTTCGGCTGTCTAGATCTAGTGTTAATGCAACATATTCATATTGTAATATCCTCTATCTTGTTTGCTGTGAAAACATCTCCTTCAGTGTATTTATACAATGTTCTCCCCAAAAACGTAATCCTACAAGATGACATTTGAACCTGATTGATAGCATCATAATAGGGATTTTATAGGGACGGGTGGTGTAGTGGTTTGTGCGTTTGATCATCAGATCAAAGGGGCGTTGGGGAACTCCAGTTCGAAACCCGCTCCCGCCCCACTGCGTCGGGCCGTTGTGTCCTTGGGCTTCACCCGAATTTGCTCCTGTGGGTATTGTCCACAGTAGATGACCATTACATATATATATGTATTTGTAAAGCGCTTTGAGAGTCATTGATAAAGTGCTATAATAAATATAAGGATTATTATAATGTACTGTAACTCAATGCACCAGTGCAGTGGCTCAGTCAGTAGGGGCTTGGACTCGGAGCTGTAGGGTTGCCGGTTCAATTCCCCGACCAGAACTAAATATGGAGTGTGGAGAGGTCCCAGTTCACCTCCTGCCCTGCCGTGGTGCCCTTGAGCAAGGCACTGGACATCCCCCTTCCCTTACTCCCATTGCTCCCCGGGCGCTGTACAATAGCTTCTTAATGTTGGTTAGCTCGTAGCTCAATTATTTAGCCAAATTATGGATTGAGTATAATGCTGTCGACTAACTGCTAATGTTTACTTCCTCTCTTTATACTGATTCAATAATGGATTCGTATTTTACATTTTAACATTATTATGCAAAAATTGAGTTTGTGGGTTTTATTCCAAATTGCCCTGACTGGCTCGTCAACACATGTTAGTATTGAGAGTATAAAGCCACGAAAAGCACCTCACCCTCCTTTCCTATTCTGTTTAATGTTTTTATCTCATTTTAATCATAGCTTGAACAATGGCTTCCTCTCAAATGAGTCTAAATCTTTCATCCTACGAGACTCATATCTGCGAGCCAGACGACTTTCCACTGATCCAGCTTGCCCTTGATGTAACACAGAGGACAAAGTTGGAAACTCTCTTCTCCAACTGCATTAAATAAACATTGCATTTCATTGCATACACTCTCCAGTAGCAGCTGTCAATGAAGCGCTGTCACATTCAAAGGGCACGGGAACTTTCAAACGGCAGTCGCTAACTCTGAGTCCGTGAAAGTGACAACACATCGCTGACGAAGGAGTTTTATGTTTAAACGTGCAGTATTTGGTTTGGCACATGTTCCAAATAAGTGTTGGTGTGTGTGCGGCCGTGTCTTCATGACTCCATCCATTCATCCATCTTCTCCTGCTTATCCGTGGTCGGGTCGCGGGGGTAGCAGTTCCAGCAGAGAGCCCCACACTTTCTTTTCCCTGGCGACATCAACCAGCTCTGACTGGGGGGTCCCAAGGCGCTCCCAGGCCAGCGAAGAGATATAATCCCTCCACCTGGTCCTAGGTCTACCCCTCGGTCTCTTCCCAGCTGGACGTGCCTGGAACACCTCCCTAGGGAGGCGCCCAGGTGGCATCCTAACTAGGTGCCCGAACCACCTCAACTGGCTCCTTTCGACGCGAAGGAGGAGCGGCTCAACTCCGAGTCCCTCCCTGATGACCGAACTTCTCACCTTATCCCTAAGGGAGACACCAGCCACCCTGCGGAGAAAACCCATCTCGGCCGCTTGTATCCGCGATCTCGTTCTTTCGGTCATGACCCATCCTTTTATTTTAAATTGGCAATCAAATAGGTTGCAACACACTTCTTAGCCTAACATGCATCTGGGTTTTTAGGTGAAATATAAACAGAAGGAACAAGACACTGCCACAAAAACAACTTTTAATGTGATTCAACATTCAAAACGGAGCAAAATGAACAGATGTATCCAATCCTGGAAATGATCTTTGTCCATGTTTAATTTAATGTCTGGCCATCCAACGTTTTTCTTTTTCAACCCTTTTCCTATTATTGCAGTATTTCACTTGGATTCAATGGGAGAGTGAATCAGGTTTTTTCCAAAAATGAACAAGAATGATGTATTTTAATTTCACTGCATGGCTTTAAACCATGCCTTTCAATGTGAAAATGTCCTCCGAGTCCAATCCTCTCCCAACCCAACACACTCTCACTCCCCAAGCGTCCAATAGTGACGTTTGGTCAGTGTCCGTGGCGTCCAATTGTGACGCTCCTAGGCTCCTTCAGCGTCATAAAGGGAAGCAAATAGCTTTCAACTGATTGCAATGTATTCCCATCTGCGGCGGGATTTGACACTCATGGAAGCACGGCATTCGTTTATGTCGGCTGCCCTTAAAGGCAATGTGAGCGTCCATTCCCATTGGATAACGGAGAATTGTACACCCGGAAGTAAGTATTCCTCTTACTGTCGATTGATTTGACAGTGATATCTGCACTACTCATCGACTAAAAAACACCAGATTATCCTTGTTAATTACACAACATTGATTGGTTTAAATTGTGTGAAATGCTTTTGTATTTTCCCCCTTCGATTCGGAGAAACAAATATGTTTTCTGAGTAAAGGATGGCAGAAGACACTACACTACCCAGAATCCCCAGCGTCTATGTCACATGATCTGCAAATTTCTCCCTGCAGAAAAAGAAAACATGGCCGAACTTCGTTTTATTCTAGGTGTAAAATGCCTATTTTAAAGTTAGTTTGGCCATTAAAATGCGTTTTGATGTCATTTGATGCGAGAAATATGAGTTGTTATTTCAGATTATGTGTGCAGTGGATGTACATGATCTTTAGTTTGCTAGTTATTACGAAGATTACTTCAGGAAATCGCGACGTTTTCATTGTTACCAAGGTGGTTGCTAGGGACGCTGCTATCGATATTATTTCTGTTATGTTGTGTAACTGTTTAATGGTGTTATCTTTATTGTTACCCCCTTCCCCGTCAATGTATAGTGTTGGTCCACAGCCTAAACATATTAGTTTAACAAAATCCGCATCTAAAGATAGCCTACGTTATTTTCCCCCTGTGCAATTCCAGTCTCACATCTCAGAGCACATCGTCATTAACAAATACCGGAAACAGACCGAAAACATTTAACAAAAATAATAATAATACTTTATTCCGAGTGTGCTTGCTTTTCTCTTTGAAAGTCATCACATAACGGCATTGTAATACACGGTTCGGCTGCATTACATATTACATATCTGCCGTAGTTCTGTATTTATAGAGCCCTGATGAGAAGACAAACATGAGGAACTGAAAACGTGACGTGGATCATAAATATATCAGCCATTAAACAACATCTTACATTTCTTTTCACACAATACGTCTCCTTGCAGTATCAACACTAATTCGGCTCACTTTTATATTTGATCCAATTTGTAGATAGGCTGTATTTACACCATAAAGGTGCACAGCTGATATAAAGGGACACCTGGTGGTTAAAGCATGTTATTGAATTTAATTATTTGTATTATTAGATATTAATACGATCCCTATAAAGTATATTCATTACTCGTTATTCTCTACTAATAGTTCATTAAAGACTGTATGTAATGACTATTTTGCACATCCCTTTCAAGATTTCAAGATTTTATAAGGTTTATTGACATATCATATAGGCCTACACAACTGTGGTGTAGTTCTGCACTGAATGAAAAACTTGGGTTGCAGGTTCCTCAATAGTGCATTACAAGACATCTATCAATATGTGTGCATACCTCCAGCAATGTTAACTATGTTGAAGCACTTATTTTAACTGATATTATACATAATGTATTATACTCTTATAAGATGTATGTAGATATTTCATCTCCGGCATTGTCAGGTATTGAACAATCAATAAATAAAGAACACAGAATTGTTGAATATAAAACACAGAATTTGTGTGATTATACTAAATGATTTTCAAATAAACACAACTGCATATGTAACTGTTACACATGCTGATGTAACGCAAATGTTCCAACTTGGGATCAATAAAGTATATCTTATCTTAAGCTGATCGATGGCTACTGCCATATTTGCAAAATGTGCCTCTGAACCTTGACAAGTGCATGTGGTGGACGCGGTGGACCCGTTCAAATCCAGTTTTGGACAGTCTGCCGTGGTTCCATCCCATTTCAAGTGCTGTTCGAGAATCGGCTTAACCCTCGGAGCACACTCTCCAATCACAGAGCTTGAGGACTATCACGGGGTTTGTCAAACATAGCACATGGTGTAGTCCAAACGATAGCTGGGGATTCTGGGTAGTGTAGTGTCTTCTGCCATCCTTTACTCCTGAGAATGGACGCTCACATTACCTTTAAGGGCAGCCGACACAAACGAATGCCGTGCTTCCATGAGCGTCAAATCCCGACGCAGATGGGAATACATTGCAATCAGTTGAAAGCTATTTGCTTCCCTTTATGACGCTGAAGGAGCCTAGGAGCGTCACAATTGGACGCCACGGACACTGACCAAACGTCGCTATTGGACGCTTAGGGAGTGAGAGTGTGTTGCCCAACCACACTCGTATTTTATTTGTGATATTAAATGTAATTTATAAAAGTCATTTCATTTCAAACCTTTAATTATCCAGGTGTATCCCATTGAGATCATTGATCTCTTTTTCAAGGTGTGGACCTCAATGGGATACACCTGGATAAATAAAGGTTTGAAATGAAATGACTTTTATAAATTACATTTAATATCACAAATAAAATACGAGTGTAGATACCTGCTCAAGTAGGTTCCACATGAAACGTAAAAAACATAAACAGAACAACAAAAGGACATTTTACAGCATCATTACAGGGATTATAATGTGCATAACTATCCACAAAAGTACCATTGAAACATCATGTAAAAGTTGTTGAAGCAGAGATGTTGTTTCAGTTCTGAATGTTTGGAGGCACAGCTGATCAGGCTGATGTGCACACTGATAAATATGCCAGTAACTGAGCTGTGTGTCGCTCTCTGGCATTTGCAGTGAGGCTGCGACTGCAAGCAGAAACAGGACATGAAGAGGCAAGAGGGACAAGAAGCACGGGGACGTCAGGCTGAGGACTGGAAGTTTTGTTTGATGTTTAGTTTGCGCTCAAATAAAGCAGATGTATGCCCTGCTCCAGCCCTGAGGGATCTGTCCCACAAAGCAGCTTCACATCAGGTTATCAGGTGATCTGGATACTCTCCTGAAAAACCCTCTCAACACCTTGGCCTATTTTCAAGTAAAAAAATAACTCGTGTTGCCATACATGGACAAGATCATTTGCTTGAAAAGGACTATTTTGACATGTCACATACACGTGTAAATTATGGGTTTAATTCCATTTAACTGCTTCAGTTTCAGGGTCAATATTCATTCCAGCAAGTGCAGACATTCAAGATGTTTATCAGGTTAATAATTCATTAGGCTTACACATACAAGGAATTGGTGCTTTGGTGAAAAAATACTGCATACATTAACACAGTAAGGTTAATTAGCTGTGAAAAAGGAGCAACCGTAGAACTATTAGTATTGATTAAGAAATATAAACAAACCAAATACTTAGTACATTAAAAGCCCTCTTGTTTTGTGCCAAAATATTCTAGTTCTCTTGTCGCAAAACCTAACCAAACTGAGTAACTCTCAGCTATTATGTGTAACGTTTTTGTACAAACAAATGAATTCATCCTGCTGGTGGAGGCAGTGGTAGCCTAAAGGTTAGAGATGCATGTGGTCTGGTCAATCCTCTGACCCTAATTACCCCTGCTGAGGTGCCGTTGAGCAGGGCTTTTAACCCCAGCCTCTGCAGATCAGACACTGTTTGTACTGGGCAGCTTCCAGATGTGAAGGTGTGTAACTGTGCAAAGGTTTCTGGGCTTTCCTACAAAAACAGAGGCTAAGGGGAAATGAAAGATATTAGAAACCAGAGTAGTACAAGAGCTAGAGCAGCGGTTCCCAACCTTTTTCAACTCAGGGCCCACTTAAGAATACCATTTTCTTTTCGCGGCCCACATTCAACCATAAACAATACGGAGGCTAAATAAAGTTCTCAGAGTACTTTATATTTTAATCAGAAAAGGAGCTGGCCATCAGTAACAAACAGACAATTGTACTACACGGTTTAGTTGAATACTTGATTCTGATTGGTCAATTCAGAACATGTGACACATTGTAAATCCAGCAGAACAGACCGCCGTCACGGACTGTAATGACCGTTGCTAAGGAGCATCAAGAAAGAAAAAGGAATAGGGGTTCAAATAAAAAAAAATCTTAATAATGAAATGTTTCCACACAAATCATAATGTTTTGCAAATTATTTGGCGGCCCACTTGCAATGCCCTCGCGGACCACCATGGGGCTGCCGCCCACAGGTTGGGAACCGCTGAGCTAGAAATGGTTACAGGACTTGGTGACAGACGGGTAATCTAGAAAATGTTCATTTCATTTCGCAAACAAGCAGTGTGTGTCAATCCAGTGCCATCTCCCATCATGCACTGCCATACAAATATTCTTGTTCTATAAACTGGAGAAAACATGTACAAGCACTCTCGACATAATTTCAGATGCACACTCAACAACTTTTTCTCATTAAAACAGATTGCATTTGACTTAATGTATCATTATACACACATGCATTTCCAAACATCTGGACTACCTATGTTGCAAATGTATTATCTTTTCAATTTACACACGGCATCTTTGCACGTCTGTCCGTCCTGGGAGAGGGATCCCTCCTTTGTTGCTCTCCCTGAGGTTTCTCCATGTTCCCCTTTAAACCGTGGGTTTTCTCTGGAAGTGTTTCCTTGTACGATGTGAGGGTCTAAGGACAGAGGGTCTGAGGACAGAGGGTCTAAGGACAGAGGGTGTCGTATTGTCATACTGATATTCTGTACAAACTGTGAAGTCCACTGAGACAAATGTAACATTGGTGATATTGGGCTATATAAATAAACATTGATTGATAGATGCGTGCTTTCTAAAGATTACATTGATTTCCCATTAACTCTGAGAAATATACAGCAGGAAGGAGAGGGTTAAGTGGCTGCCTTCCACTGCCTGAAGTTTTTATAGTGAGGAGAAATATGATTATTAGTCCAGATTCTTCACACAATGTGGGTCTAATATATGCAAATCTTAGCGTGTGGAATGTTTAGTATGTAAATCTATCCATCCCACAAATGTATGCACTAACATGTAATACATATTTGCATTTAGATATGTTGGATGTATTTTTTCTGACTTTGAATGTACATTCTTTAGCCCCCCTTCAGGTGACGTCATTATTTACAATTCAGACCAATAAAGAAAGAAGTGTGTCCGATCATCTGCTAAAAAGTTTGGGACGTGTACTCCACCATGACCACACACTGATGTGATTTGTCAATTATGAGACTTCCTTCTTTGGAGACATAACTTTGGATAGCCGAGCAGCCGTTACACACTTCAAACTCCCTGCAGTGTGTGTGTGTGTGTGTGTGTGTGTGTGTGTGTGTGTGTGTGTGTGTGTGTGTGTGTGTGTGTGTGTGTGCCTGTCCTCGTTTACAGCCAAGACAACAGCTCAGGATAAGTGTCTCACAGTGTCCAAGATCATTAGGTAGCCTCTCTTCTGCCATCTGCTCCTCTGTCCAGCAGAAAACTACAAAGGTGCACAGACTGCTCACCAGCTGCCGCCAGTTACTCTCCTCCTGACTGAACACCTCATGGTGGATCCTTATCTGACCCTCAGGCCCTTTTAAAGGTCACCTATTATGCAAAATCCACTTCTTCATGTCTCTCCTACATCAACATGTGTCCCCTCTTCTCCATGTCTCTTCTACATCAACATCTGTCCCCTCTTCTTCATGTCTCTTCTACATCAACATGTGTCCCCTCTTCTCCATGTCTCTTCTACATCAACATCTGTCCCCTCTTCTTCATGTCTCTTCTACATCAACATGTGTCCCCTCTTCTCCATGTCTCTTCTACATCAACATCTGTCCCCTCTTCTTCATGTCTCTTCTACATCAACATCTGTCCCCTCTTCTCCATGTCTCTTCTACATCAACATCTGTCCCCTCTTCTTCATGTCTCTTCTACATCAACATGTGTCCCCTCTTCTTCATGTCTCTTCTACATCAACATGTGTCCCCTCTTCTTCATGTCTCTTCTACATCAACATGTGTCCCCTCTTCTCCATGTCTCTTCTACATCAACATCTGTCCCCTCTTCTTCATGTCTCTTCTACATCAACATGTGTCCCCTCTTCTTCATGTCTCTTCTACATCAACATGTGTCCCCTCTTCTTCATGTCTCTTCTACATCAACATGTGTCCCCTCTTCTTCATGTCTCTTCTACATCAACATGTGTCCCCTCTTCTTCATGTCTCTTCTACATCAACATGTGTCCCCTCTTCTTCATGTCTCTTCTACATCAACATGTGTCCCCTCTTCTTCATGTCTCTCCTACATCAACAAGTGTCCCCTCTTCTTCATGTCTCTTCTACATCAACATGTGTCCCCTCTTCTTCATGTCTCTTCTACATCAACATGTGTCCCCTCTTCTTCATGTCTCTTCTACATCAACATGTGTCCCCTCTTCTTCATGTCTCTTCCACATCAACATGTGTCCCCTCTTCCTCATGTCTCTTCTACATCAACATGTGTCCCCTCTTCTTCATGTCTCTTCTACATCAACATGTGTCCCCTCTTCTTCATGTCTCTTCTACATCAACATGTGTCCCCTCTTCTTCATGTCTCTTCTACATCAACATGTGTCCCCTCTTCTTCATGTCTCTTCTACATCAACATGTGTCCCCTCTTCTCCATGTCTCTTCTACATCAACATCTGTCCCCTCTTCTTCATGTCTCTTCTACATCAACATGTGTCCCCTCTTCTTCATGTCTCTTCTACATCAACATGTGTCCCCTCTTCTTCATGTCTCTTCTACATCAACATGTGTCCCCTCTTCTTCATGTATCTTCCACATCAACATGTGTCCCCTCTTCCTCATGTCTCTTCTACATCAACATGTGTCCCCTCTTCTTCATGTCTCTTCTACATCAACATGTGTCCCCTCTTCTTCATGTCTCTTCTACATCAACATGTGTCCCCTCTTCTTCATGTCTCTCCTACATCAACAAGTGTCCCCTCTTCTTCATGTCTCTTCTACATCAACATGTGTCCCCTCTTCTTCATGTCTCTTCTACATCAACATGTGTCCCCTCTTCTTCATGTCTCTTCCACATCAACATGTGTCCCCTCTTCCTCATGTCTCTTCTACATCAACATGTGTCCCCTCTTCTTCATGTCTCTTCTACATCAACATGTGTCCCCTCTTCTTCATGTCTCTTCTACATCAACATGTGTCCCCTCTTCTTCATGTCTCTTCTACATCAACATGTGTCCCCTCTTCTTCATGTATCTTCCACATCAACATGTGTCCCCTCTTCCTCATGTCTCTTCTACATCAACATGTGTCCCCTCTTCTTCATGTCTCTTCTACATCAACATGTGTCCCCTCTTCTTCATGTCTCTTCTACATCAACATGTGTCCCCTCTTCTTCATGTCTCTCCTACATCAACAAGTGTACCCTCTTCTTCATGTCTCTTCTACATCAACATGTGTCCCCTCTTCTTCATGTCTCTTCTACATCAACATGTGTCCCCTCTTCTTCATGTCTCTTCTACATCAACATGTGTGTCCTCTTCTTCATGTCTCTTCTACATCAACATGTGTCCCCTCTTCTTCATGTCTCTTCTACATCAACATGTGTCCCCTCTTCTTCATGTCTCTTCCACATCAACATGTGTCCCCTCTTCCTCATGTCTCTTCTACATCAACATGTGTCCCCTCTTCTTCATGTCTCTCCTACATCAACAAGTGTCCCCTCTTCTTCATGTCTCTTCTACATCAACATGTGTCCCCTCTTCTCCATGTCTCTTCTACATCAACATGTGTCCCCTCTTCTTCATGTCTCTTCTACATCAACATGTGTCCCCTCTTCTCCATGTCTCTCGCACTCTTCAGGAGCATGTCCAGCTTGTTAGGCTGGTACTGCAGAGACTTCTTGAGAACAGACTGTATGTTAAGGCTGAGAAGTGCGAGTTTCATGCCTCTTCTGTGAGTTTCCTGGGTTTTATCATCGACAAGGGACAATTAAGGACTGACCCCGCCAAGGTCCAAGCAGTGACCGAGTGGCCCACTCCCTCTAACAGGAAGCAGTTGCAAAGGTTTTTGGGCTTTGCCAACTTTTATAGAAGGTTTATTCGGGACTATAGTAGGGTAGCAGTGCCTCTGACTAAACTCACCTCTGTCAAGTTGCCTTTTGAGTGGTCTCCTGCAGCTGAGGCAGCTTTTGTAAAACTGAAATGTCTGTTTGCCACTGCTCCTGTGCTCTCTCATTCTGATCCAGGGGTCCAGTTTGTGGTGGAGGTGGATGCCTCTGATTCTGGAGTGGGGGCAGTTTTATCCCAGCGTTCCCCCGCAGACCAGAAGCTCCACCCTTGTGCGTTCTTCTCTCGTCGGCTGACCCCTGCTGAGAGGAATTACGACGTTGGTAATCGGGAGTTGCTGGCAGTGGTTCTGGCCCTTCAAGAATGCAGGCACTGGCTGGAGGGAGCCAACCATCCTTTTATAGTATGGACGGACCATAAGAATTTGTCTTACCTTCGCTCTGCACGCAGGCTCAACTCACGCCAGGCTCGGTGGGCTCTCTTCCTGGGACGGTTCAACTTCACCTTGACCTACCGGCCTGGCTCCAGGAATGTGAAGGCCGACGCCTTGTCCCGGCAGTTTGCTTCCCCAGTGGAGGACTCAAGGGATGCAACCATTCTGCCATCTTCCTGTGTCGTGGGAGCAGCTAGATGGGAGATTGAAAGGGTGGTCCAGGAGGCCCAGGAGGACCATCCAGCGGCTCAGGATTGTCCACCAGACCAGCTGTTCGTTTCCCCCGATGTTAGATCTCCAGTGCTCCAGTGGGGACACACGTCCAAAGTTGCCTGCCATGCAGGTTTTCATCGGACCCTGGCTCTAATTCGACAACGCTTCTGGTGGCCCACTATGTCCGCAGACACGAAGGAGTATGTCTCAGCTTGTTCCGTCTGTGCCCGCAGCAAGGCCTCACATCAGGCCCCCGCTGGCCTTCTTCGCCCACTTCCCATTCCCCACCGGCCCTGGTCCCACATTGCGGTGGATTTTGTGACTGGTCTCCCACCATCAGACGGGAACGACACTATTCTGACCATCGTTGACCGTTTCTCTAAGGCTGTACATTTTGTCCCCCTGCCTAAACTACCTTCTGCCCTCGAGACTGCCACTCTTCTCACCCAGCATGTTTTTAGGCTGCATGGTATCCCTCAGGATATTGTTTCAGACAGGGGTCCGCAGTTTTCCTCCCAAGTTTGGAAGGCCTTTTGTCGGGCATTGGGGGCGTCGGCCAGTTTGTCCTCTGGGTACCATCCCCAAACCAATGGCCAGACGGAGCGGGCAAATCAGGACCTGGGAACGGCTCTTCGTTGTGTTGCCTCTCGAAACCCAGCCTCATGGTCTCTTCATCTGCCATGGGTTGAGTACGCCCACAACTCCCTGGTGTGCTCTGCCACAGGTATGTCACCCTTTATGGCTTCCAACGGCTTCCAACCTCCCCTTTTCCCAGTTCAAGAGAGAGAGGTGGCAGTTCCCTCAGTACAGGGGCATCTTCGGCGAGCCCGCAGAGTCTGGCGTGAAGCCCGGGCAGCTCTTACCCGCACCTCCACCCGGAACCAGAGGATGGCGGATCGTCATCGACGACCAGCTCCGGATTAACAACCGGGCCAGAAGGTTTGGCTTTCCTCCCGTGACATCCCTCTTCAAACGGTTTCTCGGAAACTCACTCCCAGGTACATTGGACCTTATGAGATAGAACGGGTCATCAATCCTAGTGTGGTTAGGCTTAAGTTGCCTCTTGCCTTGAAGGTGCACCCCACTTTTCATGTGTCACTCCTTAAGAGAGTTTCCTGCAGCCCTCTTTGCCCTCCAACCAAACCCCCTCCACCCCCCCGGCTCATCGACAACCACCCGGCCTTCACTGTACGGAGGTTGCTGAAGGTTCGAAGGTGGGGCCGTGGATACCAGTATTTAGTGGATTGGGTGGGGTATGGGCCAGAGGAGCGACAATGGGTTTCTCGCTCGCTGATTTTGGACCCAAAACTCTTGAGAGACTTGTATGTCCGTTTCCCGGATAGTCCTGGTAGGCCGCCAGGAGGCGTCCTTTGAGGACGCCTTTGACTGTTATGTTTTGCATGGGGCTTTTGTTGTTTTTGTGTTTAACTTGTTGTGTGCTCCTTTTACCCCTCACTACTCTGTCTTTCTGTCTCTGCAGGGCTGGTGTGTGACAGGGGGGCGTGGCTGGTTACTCCTGGCTGCAGATGAGGCACACCTGTCCCCACTCACTTGATTACCTGCTCTTTAAGAGCGTGGCCCTCACCTCACTTCTCTGCCAGAGTATTTTTTCATGCTGTCCCGCGGTCCGGAGTGCCTTTCTGCAGCCTGGAGTCTGTTGTAGTTGGTTAAGGAGTTCTTTTTGAGTTTTGGTCTGAAACGTTTTCCCGCAGCTTTGTTTTTGGTTTACTACCGCCAGCCAAGCTCCCTGTCGTCAGTACCTGCCTTGGATTACCTTGTTTATTAAACTTTTTTGAAAGTTTATTTTTTGTCAGTCTCTGCTTTGGGGTCCCAGTAGTATCTAAACGTCACAGTCTCTTCTACATCAACATGTGTCCCCTCTTCTTCATGTCTCTTCTACATCAACATGTGTCCCCTCTTCTTCATGTCTCTTCTACATCAACATGTGTCCCCTCTTCTTCATGTCTCTTCTACATCAACATGTGTCCCCTCTTCTTCATGTCTCTTCTACATCAACATGTGTCCCCTCTTCTTCATGTCTCTTCTACAACAACATGTGTCCCCTCTTCTTCATGTCTCTTCTACAACAACATGTGTCCCTTCTTCTTCATGTCTCTTCTACATCAACATGTGTCCCCTCTTCTTCATGTCTCTTCTACAACAACATGTGTCCCCTCTTCTTCATGTCTCTTCTACAACAACATGTGTCCCCTCTTCCTCATGTCTCTTCTACATCAACATGTGTCCCCTCTGTGGAAAGAGACTCTGAAAGTTTCAGGAACAAAGATTCTCTCTCTTTTTGATCCATTTCTATAAAAACCTGTCTGAAAATGAGCTGATCAGATTTTGGCCACTTTATGATGTCATAACGATGTTTTGGCTTGGTAACCATTAGCCAATCAGCAACCAAGGTAACCCCCCCCCCCCTTATCACCTGGATCTCCTCCTAGAGCACCTATAGGCGCATTCACACTGCGGTACTTTTCCCACAAAGGTTCATGCGAACTTAGTTCATGAGAACTCTTTTATCGCGTTCACACCAAGAAGAGCCGGTACTAAAATTAGTTAATGCGAACCTTTTTACCCGCTCGAAAGTCCCTGCTAGAGAGCAGGGACTTTCGAGCGGCTCTCTTGTGAGAAAAGAGCTATATTCCTGATTGGCTCGGCGGATTGCAAACCACGCCCCGTAAAACTCCCAAAAAGTTTTGTGAAGCCGCCATTTTATTATCCTCGCATTAGCATTATTAGCATTAGCCCAGCGCAGAAACGCAGAGAGACTAACTTATGGCAACACAACATAAAACGTGGGAGCGGTGGAGATGAGGAGGTGTCGGCGTTCTGGCGATTTACTCGGAAGGCTTCAGTAGAAGCTGCTGGGAGTCCCAGTAGCTTCTAATGAAGCCTTCCCCAACTCCGGGGACTTCCGGCCGGGGACTTTGGGCGGCAGTATACGCCGTGAAGTGGTTTGCGGCCTGCCAGTAAACCCAAAGCAGAAGAAGAAGAAGTGACGTCAGCGGCTTCATTTGCCTAATCCACCCCCAGGGACTTTTTCTGGTGTGAACGCGATCTGTACTTAGTTCATGAGAACTAAAGAGTTCGCATGAACTAAGTTCGCATGAACCTTTGTGGGAAAAGTACCGCAGTGTGAACGCGCCTATTGAGTTCTTTGTAACCAAATATCTCTCAGAGGGGCGTGGGGAGGGGCTCCTTATTTTCATCTAAAGTAACAGACAGAGAATCAGCACTTTGGAAACACGGCTGAAACAGAGGGGATTATGGGTAATGCTGCAATGATCTGTTTGGAGTTTGGAGCCAATCAGAGACCTGTTTTGTAATCAGAGACCTTTAACATATTGATCAGTGTTGCAATTAATCTCCTGTAGTTATGTTTACCATACCACGGTGGGCTATGCATTAGTAATGATGTTGCGTTTGAAATGCTCTGGGTGGAGTTAACTCTGCACTATGAGGCAATTATGCATGTTTTTGAGTGTTTGGTTATTGTCCACTGTTTATTGGCTCTCTTTTTTTGTTGTTGCAATAAAACAAGTTCAATATACTTCTTTATTTTGACATAACGTGTGATTCTGTCATGGTGCTGTGCGAGCTACAGTTCTCATTAGCAGCAGCATGTTGTTGCTGCTGCAGTGTTAGAGTTTGTTTATCTAACTGCTTCTGGCTATAAGAGGCAGAAGGATAAAGTACCATTTTAACACCATTTATTGATCATGATAAACTTTATGGATGTAGTTATTCAAAGCATTGTGTAGTACAAGTACTCTTGCTTTTTCTATCATAGGAATCAAAGCATGCCAGTGACTCAACTCACTGATCGTATGGATATGGATCAAGCCTTTTTGTCATAGAAGAAAATGGATCCAAATATTCCTATCACTCTAATTTCAGCAAATGTAATTTCTTAGTATTACGCTGCTTTGTGAACATATTTCTAACATTTGCATTTTACTTATTTACAGTATGGCTAAACTCTGCACCTTATCTGAAAATGCTTCTAACCTTGAATTGATATGTGTAAATTAAAGAAAAGTCTCACTTTTCACACATCTTTGAACTATTTAGCCTTTTTTCTACGACATCTTGAGTATATTTAATATTGCATTTTTGGAGAAGACTGGGCTTTTGATTTTCATAGCCATTAATTACGCTGTAGCATCAAGAGAGTCACACACACACACACACACACACACACACACACACACACACACACACACACACACACACACACACACACACACACACACACACACACACACACACACACACACACACACACACACACACACACACACACACACACACACACACACACACACACACACACACACACACACACACACACACACACACACCATTGCCATTGGGAGCAATTTGGGGATCAGTATCTTGCCCAAGGACACATCAACATGTCGAGTGGGGAACGAACCACCGACCCTCTGATTGGTGGACGACCACTCCACCTCCTGGTTCAGTAATCCGTCTGTATTAAGAGATCTGGAAATGGAGCCGCCAATCATCGTCCCGCCAACATGCCCCATTTGCCTGTGGCTCAGAAAGCATTTTCATTATTGGGTCCGTGGGTTTTGGGGGTTTCTTCCAGGAAGAGTGGTTCGCAGGCTCGTGGCCTCCGTCATTCCCCAGCCATGTCTCTTCCTCCGCCCTGCATGAGATCTTTCCGATTGCTGTCTATACTGGGGTAGGCTACAGCCATACCAAGAAATGGCTTAGCCCCACCATGACAAATGATTTTAAAGTAAGCTAAATAAAGTCCGCCAACTCGTGCGGAGTAAATTGCACAGACAGCAGTTAGTAAGATTGATTTCAGCAGCCACTTGTCTGGAAATACCGAAGACTAGAAATGGTTTGAAAACTTTTTTCACGTAGTGATCGTCTTCTCTATAGAACATCTTTGATAATGTCTTCTGGCCAATCAGAATCAAGATAACGGCGTGGTGTTGTTGCAGGAAGTCCCGACGGAGAATACTTTTTCTGTAGTACATCTCTATATACATCGATACAACATTACGTGTTGATAGAAATCAACACGTAATTAAATAAGACCCCACGGTTTGATGATTGATGTGTGGGCTGTCTTTCATTTTGGCACACAGAACAATGGGGGCTATCCACCCTTATCCACAATGTAAAGTAATTCACAGCCTCTTCCCTCTTCTCTCTGTGATGAGCAGCAGGTTCAGCTTTCAGAACAAAGTAACAAAAAACTGAAATGACATTCATTTTTTTTAAATATGTTGTGTAGTAATAGATTTATTTATTTTTCTTCTCAAGAGAGTACCAGAATGTGTATTTTATGTGTTAGTATTTCAAAAAATCTCCTGGGGGAGAATCTCCCCAGACCCCCCTGCAGGGGTTGGGTTTTCAGCATGTCAACTCTTTCACCTGTGGGGAAATTGCAGGATTGGAATCTCAAGCGTCTCCCCCCCCCCGTTGACAATTCAGTTTTCCCGGGAAATGTAAGTTTCGGGGTGGGCCCGCCCTGGTACATCAAATGCCCGCCCAGAGATTAATGTCTGCCGCCGGGTCTGGTGTGGGGTCACCTCTGGCCCCGGAAGCGGATCTCAGTATTCTGTGACAACCAATCAGTGGTCGGGATTATTAATAAAGCGCGCTCCCCGTGCCGCGACATCATGCCGTTCATGAGAAGCAGCACGTGGTCTTCCATCACCCACAACTTCCTCATCTCCGCTCGTCACGTTCCCGGCCACCTTAACTCAGTGGCTGATTCCCTCTTTCGCTTCCGCCAGGTTTCTTATGAGGAAGGGCTTAGCCGCGTCCACCCTCAAAACATATGATTTCGCTTGGAAAACGTTCGTGTTATTTTGCTTTTCCGTAGGCATTACACTTAAACCTGTTCTCATCTCCACCGTGTGCGCCTTCATGTGCTACTGCGCCACTGATCGCCACCTCAAACCCCAATACATCCGGGGCCTCTTAGCAGGAGTTCAGTTTAATGTTCGCTGTTTCGATCCCGGCTTTCCCAGCCTGTTTGCAAACCAGTCAGTCAAACTCATTCTCAAAGGTCTTATTAAAACGTTTCCCCCCGTCTTAGATCGGAGACGTCCTATTACTCTTTCCACTTTACGCCTTATGCTCTCCAAACTTAGAAGTGGGTTGTTCTCCCCTTATATCGATGCGCTACTCAATGCTTTATTTCTCCTAGCTTTTTATGCTTTCCTCAGACCAGGTGAATTTACCACAGCTTCTCTTACGTTCGATTTCAATCGAGACGGCAGCTTTTCTGACATATCCTTTCACGCCAGCCATTTTAGCTTATATCTTAAGCACTCCAAAAGCGGCGGCACCTGCTCCGTCATCGCCGCCCGCAACGACTCCCAATTCTGCCCTTATAAATCCATGATCAAATTCCTACAGCTTAGACCTACCTCTATTCCTCTCTCACCATTATTTCTTATCTCAGGGAATTTTCCCTTAACTCAACGACAGTTCAATCACTATTTAAAGCAAGTCCTCATTAAATCCGGGTTATCACCCCTTCTATACACGGGGCACTCCTTTAGAATAGGTGCAGCTACTTCCGCTGCTAATCAAGGCGTCTCATCCTCATCCCTGCAACAACTCGGACGGTGGTCCTCCTCCGCTGTCTCATCCTACATTCGCCCCGACCTCAATGCCGTGCTGGCTATCCAAAGGTCTTTCCAACCTTAACATTGGTACGTATGCATATAACTGGTGGTGGTTCTTAGCATGTCAGCACGTATGTTCGCCCCGCGGCTCATGTTTATTCTTGCCATGTCTAACCCTGTATGTCCAGGTCGTAACCTTCGGGTCTGTATAAATGTGTCCCTGCTAAGTCAGGTTGCCCCGCACGTCCGGGAAGCCCTGCATGTTCAGGACGCCCCGTACATCCGGGATGCCCTGTACGTCCGGGAAGCCCTGTATGTCCAGGACGCCCTGTATGTCCGGGACGCCCTGTATGTCCAGGACGCCCTGTATGTCCGGGATGCCCCGTACGTCCGGGAAGCCCCGTATGTCCGGGACACCCTGTATGTCCAGGACGCCCTGTACGTCCGGGATGCCCCGTACGTCCAGGAAGCCCCGTACGTCCGGGACGCCCTGTATGTCCAGGATGCCCGGTATGTCCAGGATGCCCTGTATGTCCGGGATGCCCCGTACGTCCGGGAAGCCCCGTATGTCCTGGACGCCCTGTATGTCCAGGACGCCCTGTACGTCCAGGATGCCCTGTATGTCCAGGATGCCCCGTACGTCCGGGAAGCCCTGTACGTCCATGAAGGATGCCTGGGAGGCATCAGTATGTCTAAATTTCCACATGTATTAACCTCTCATTTCATCCATAGATTTCCACTGCATCCCACAAGGTAAGATTTCTTCACGTTCAGTACTTCATACTTCACTTCTTTTGGGGGTTGATCGGAAACGGTTCTTTCTCTTCCCGAATGATATCCTACAAAACCTGGGCCTAATCGCCAAACACCATTTCATTCACTTGTTATAAACTGTCATCATTATGTTTCATTTATATAATGTGACCGATAATAAACGTGTATTCCATACATCACGTCTCTCCTGATTGAAATGTTTACCATACCACGGTGGGCTATGCATTAGTAATGATGTTGCGTTTGAAATGCTCTGGGTGGAGTTAACTCTGCACTATGAGGCAATATGCATGTTTTTGAGTGTTTGGTTATTGTCCACTGTTTGTTGGCTCGCTTTTTTTTGTTGTTGCAATAAAACAAGTTCAATATACTTCTTTATTTTGACATAACGTGTGATTCTGTCATGGTGCTGTGCGAGCTACAGTTCTCATTAGCAGCAGCATGTTGTTGATGCTGCAGTGTTAGAGTTTGTTTATCTAACTGCTTCTGGCTATAAGAGGCAGAAGGATAAAGTACCATTTTAACACCATTTATTGATCATGATAAACTTTATGGATGTAGTTATTCAAAGCATTGTGTAGTACAAGTACTCTTGCTTTTTCTATCATAGGAATCAAAGCATGCCAGTGACTCAACTCACTGATCGTATGGATATGGATCAAGCCTTTTTGTCATAGAAGAAAATGGATCCAAATATTCCTATCACTCTAATTTCAGCAAATGTCATTTCTTAGTATTACACTGCTTTGTGAACATATTTCTAACATTTGCATTTTACTTATTTACAGTATGGCTAAACTCTGCACCTTATCTGAAAATGCTTCTAACCTTGAATTGATATGTGTAAATTAAAGAAAAGTCTCACTTTTCACACATCTTTAAACTATTTAGCCTTTTTTCTACGACATCTTGAGTATATTTAATATTGCATTTTTGGAGAAGACTGGGCTTTTGATTTTCATAGCCATTAATTACGCTGTAGCATCAAGAGAGTGTCACACACACACACACACACACACACACACACACACACACACACACACACACACACACACACACACACACACACACACACACACACACACACACACACACACACACACACACACACACACACACACACACACACACACACACACACACACACACACACACACACACACACACCATTGTGGGAGCAATTTGGGGATCAGTATCTTGCCCAAGGACACATCAACATGTCGAGTGGGGAACGAACCACCGACCCTCTGATTGGTGGACGACCACTCCACCTCCTGGTTCAGTAATCCGTCTGTATTAAGAGATCTGGAAATGGAGCCGCCAATCATCGTCCCGCCAACATGCCCCATTTGCCTGTGGCTCAGAAAGCATTTTCATTATTGCCCAGCGTTATAAAGGAGGCATTTATTAAAACAGTTGACACCCATGTTAAACCACGTTGATGAAACTTTTATTAATTTATTTCCAGTTGCTGCAAGACTGTGACAAATACAGGATGTGGAGGAAGTTGGAAGGGTTAAACAAATGAATGGTAAATGTACTGTAGTGATGCAGCTTAAATCGAGCAGAATGTGTTATATGTTCACATTTGAGAGCAGGATGTTGGATCTTCAGAAATTGAAGGGAGAACATTTTCAAACAAAGCTTTTATCCTCTACTTTTCCAATGCTTACCGCATACTGTGTTCTAAATCAGTGTTTTTCAAAGTGGGGGCGCCAAGGGGGTCACGCAAAGTTTGAGGGAAAGGGGATTTTTTTTCTTTTTTTAAAGTTACATTTTTGTTGTTGTTGATGTAATTAATAACTGCATATCTATGTGTCCTTTGATGCCAATCTTTTAATATTTTTTATTTATTAATATTTTATTTTATTTTATTGTTTTTAAATCACATGACCGCCCATCAATCCAATCAGAATCGAGCTGCCGCTACTGAGTGAAACTGAGTATCTGCTCAGCTTTTGGAGCAAGTGAGAGCTAGTGAATATTTCGCTCTGCAGCCGGATGAGAGCACGGATGCAGCAAATATTGATTTTGTATATGAATATAAATATGTTTATTGTTGATATTAATGTTGAATATTATATATAATATTATTAAGGCATAAGTAGCTTTCAAAAATGCTAAAAATATGTGTTAATTGTTCATATTACTGTTCAAAATGCTATAATATTATAAAGACAGAAATCACTTTAAAAATGCTTTTAAAATATGTTTACTGTTCATATTACTGTTTAATATTGTGTTAAGAATGTTTATAACAGAAGACACAATGAATGTAATGAATGACAAACAAAAGATATACAAAAAATGTTTAGAAGAATAACTGATTATTAATTATTAATACAAATATATATTAAGAAAATGTATTAAGCTGTGTGATTAATTTGTCATATTTTCCATCATAATGTACTCATAATAAAAAAAAATGGTTGCAACAGGGGGGTCCCTGCCAGAGGATAATGCTATATGGGGTCCTTGGCATGGCAACGTGTGGGAACCCCCGTTCTAAATCATTGCCCTCAGAAATTGAGATTTGAAAATAAAAAATGTTTGCTACAAAACTATGTAGAGACCTTTCTGTGTTGCTTTTAAAACAGTATTCTGCAATTGGAGGATATCACGCCTGCACATCAATAGTGTCTGCATGCTGCTCATGTAGCTCAACACTTTACTGTATAGTATCTCAACAACATAGAGCCGTATAATTCACCGAGCAGGGTATTTCCAGATGACACCCAGGCCATGAAACGTGTCCAATACAATGATGCAGGTTGTCAATAGAGGGTTGTAGATGGCACAATCCATTATCCGGGTAGTCATGGCCTTGAGGGCGTTTGCACCGTGACAAATATATTTTTTATTGCTTGAAATCAACTGAATCTCTCCTTTGTACCCTTCTCGCCTCACACTCTTCCACAGAATGTCTTCCAATCCTTATTTTAACTCCATATTTCTCCACTTTTCTTAGCTTCTCCACCATTTCCCATTTCCTGAACTCATCTCCACTTTGTATTTATTCTCCCATCTCGTCCTCCCTCGTCGTCCCTTCGGCCGTCTGTTCCTCTTCCATCTTCTTGTCCCCTTCTCCTCACACAGAGATATCCATCACAGTCCGCCCTGTGATGTTGAAACGCCAACCTGCCACAGAGTTACATAAATCAAACACTCCCCCGTGTCAAATAGAGAAAGAGAACTCCGCTCTTGCGTCAAAGTGGAAGAACAGCTTTCCGTACTGTAGTGGCTGCAGAGGTCAATTATGGTCGGCCATCAATTTTACACACACTTAAACGGAGTGCTGGTACAGGTCGTGAAACACTCTCCATCTGCTCCATACATCATCTTTATCACCGCCTGGCACTGTCGCTCACCTCCTACAGCTCGCCTCCTACAGCTCGCCTCCTACAGCTCCCCTCCTACACCTCCTTTCCTACAGTTCCTTTCCTACAGCTCCTTTCCTACACCTCCTTTCCTACATCTCCTTTCCTACAGCTCCTTTCCTACAGCTCCTTTCCTACAGCTCCTTTCCTACAGCTCCTTTCCTACACCTCCTCTCCTACACCTCCTTTCATACAGCTCCCCTCCTACACCTCCTTTCATACAGCTCCTTTCCTACAGCTCCTTTCATACAGCTCCTTTCCTACACCTCCTTTCCTACAGCTCCTTTCCTACAGCTCCCCTCCTACACCTCCTCTCCTACACCTCCTCTCCTACAGCACCTTTCCTACAGCTCCTTACAGCTCCTTTCCTACACCTCCTTTTATACAGCTCCTTTCCTACAGCTCCTTTCCTACAGCGTTATCCTTTCAGGTGGTCTTTCTCCATATATTTTCCATATACGTCTTACGATACATTTCATGAAACAAAAGGAGCCAAGAGAAGAGAGGAATAGGTGGATACATCTTTCTTTAAATATATATTTGAACTGAAAATATGAAAACAACAGTTTGATTCCAAAAAATGGAAAACACATCTGCGTATTCTTATTTTTTTGCAACGTAGTTGTACCATTATGTCTATTGCACTACTTTATTGCACAGCTTAGTTGAATACTCCATTCTGATTGGTCAATTTGGACATTCCAGAGGTTGTTCATTCTCATTAGCAGACTGTTGCTAGGCAAGATCAAGGGACATCCATTTTCATATTTGTGCAGAGCACGAAACTTCATGATTCGTGATGGCTGACCTCGCCCTCTAAGAGAAGGAAAAATAACGCAAGAGAAGGAAAGCGAGACAGCTGGACGTCAGAGAAATCAACAGAAGACAGACAGGAAGTAATCACTAACAGGAACACAGTACGGGCTCTGGCAGTGTTTAAAGAATGGAAAAGGAAATGTGAACAGACTTGCACAGTTACAGAAAACCTCGATCGGCGCTGCCTTTTATTTTAGACTGTTGCAGTTGTCTGTACGCCATTTGTTCTTAGAGGAAGCAATAGAATCATGTTTACATCAATCCGCCTCGCTGCACACTATCCCATACATATCTTTTTACATTAAGTATATTATATGCTGCATTGCATACGCCTTATTCTTAAAATGTACCTTGTTAACAAGCCTTTCCATGCAATGGTTTTTGTCCTAAATACAAACGTTTTGTTCATGTACTCACCCTTCTTCCTGCTGTATTGTCTTCTTTATTGACTCTTTTATTCACCAGTCACTCATTTAAATAATGTGTTTATTGGCATTTAACTTGTAAGTGACAGAAACGGTTGAGTGCCTGGATAACTGATTCACTTTCACTCGCTCACTGTCTCTGTTACACTCTCGCACAGTAAGCAGGGAGCTGGTAGAGAGTGCTTTACTCATATTGGCTCTGGTTCTTGGACTCTGTCTCCGCTCCTCTGAGTGCTGCAGCGAGGCGGGAAAGATCCTGAGTAATGGCTTTGGACCGGAGAAATATGCACTCTGCGTAACCTTCAGGGAATCCACTGAGTTAGATTTATCTCAGGCAGCTGAGGGAGGGAAGTAGGGGTGGGGGAAATCATCAGCATAGTATCGCGATCTGCCGCCCTGCCCTATCAGCTATATGCCATAAATGTTTGCATACATTCACAGTAAATATATATTCAGTATGATAGCTGTCTAACAGAAGTTAAATTCATTTATCACTTATTCTGACAATGTACTTAACCCCAAAAAAGAGGTTAACCCCGAACCTGGGGGGATATCCTTCTCCATCGCTGCCCCCACCCTCTGGAACTCCCTCCCACAACACATCAGAGACTGCACCGACCCCCCCACTTTCAAAACACTGACCAAAACACACCTCTTCAGACTGGCTTTTAATCTGTGAATTATGCTGTGTTGCTGTTTTAATAACTTTTAAATGTTATTTTATCTTGTTCTAATAACTTTTAAATTCTATTTTATCATGTTTTATCACCACTGTAAAGCGTCTTTGAGCACCTGGAAAAGTGCTTTGAAATGCAATGTATTATTATTATTATTATTATTAGTTGTTAAATAATAGTGAAGTTACGTTATAATAACAATAACTCATCTCTCGAGAGTTTTCTTTTTGTGCTTTGCCAAAAGCCACTGTGTCAAGTGTCCTACTTGGGTTGCCGTATGTAGTTGTGAAATATGGCGGACCATCTCGCACATGCGCACTGCAGATCGGGTAGTGACAAACATAAACATAACACATTTACATAAACGATTAATATTGCAAATACAATTTTTAACCAGGAGGGGAAGACGGACATGGATATGACCCATGTGATTTGCAATATGGCAATATAACGTATCGCAATACTTAGCATATCGTAGAATCCCAATACTATCATATCGTGGCTTAAGTATCGCGATAGTATCGTATCGTGAGGAGCCTGGTGAACCCCTAGAGGGAAGGTTTCGTTCTTTTGTTTCTGTTCCCATTGTCGTGGATTTTACTCTTTATTTAATGAAATTCAATCTGGAAAAAAAAGGTTATTAATAATTAGCATTGTGCTCCCACGGAGGTGTTCTCCGTGTTTCATGTTTGTTCATGAAAAGAAGAAGCACAGCTGCCAGGAGGAATCAGATCAGACGAGCTGCTGCAGTGGAGATACAGTTGTTCAAACATCGGTCCCTCTCAGCAGGGGGCAATGCTGGTATTCTGGGGCTTTTTAAACCAGAAGAAAATATGTTAATGCTCTATATTTGCATACATATATATTTAAATCTACAGTATAACCTACATCAAATATTATATTCATGCATTCCAAGAAGCCTGTATTTATGTTATTGATGTTTTATTTTATCTGCAGGGACCTGAAATAAAATTCAAAAAAGACATGCAGAAACTCAGACATTAGTTTAGTTAGTTTTTTTTTTTTTTTTAGTTAGTCAATTTATTGAACATGTCAGAAACAAAACAAATATATAACAATAATATATATATATTCTCCTTTCTTTTCTTTTTTTTCCTTTTCACTCAGATTAATAATTATAACAAAGTACCAAAAAAAAAAAAACAATAATAATAATTTTCAGATAGTCTCTGTTCATGTTCAACAGGGGCAAGAAGAAGCTTAAAACACTTTTCTGGTCCTACGCCCTCTAACATATATTTTTCTTATAAAACATTAGGTCATCGTCATCAGCGACATGTTTGTCTTGTTAATCTTTTCTTTTTTTTTTACAAAACAATCAGAAAGAAATTACTTTTTACAATTACAAGAAATAACAACAAATGGGATTTTACAGGTCCTGTTCATAACCATTAATGATTAGACTCCTAAATAATACTTTCAGTTTAGATAGACTTGTACAATATTTCAGTGCATCGTTACAGTTATTCCACAGACTAACACCTTTAGATGAGATGCAATGAAGTTTGGCATTTGTTCGTACGGGTGGTTTTTTGAAAATGCAGTTTCCTCTCAACATGTGCATGCTTTCTCTCCGTGTGAAAATCCCTGGATATTATGAGGTAATTGTTGATTTGCGGCTTTGAACATAATTTGAATAGTTTTATAGTCAACCAGGTCTTGTAGTTTTAGTGTTTTTAGTTTGATGAACAATTTATTTGTTGGTTCTCTGTAGGTAGTTTTATGTATAACTCGTATGGCTCTTTTTTGCAGGATGAAGATAGGATGTGTATTTGTTTTATATGTGTTCCCCCAAACTTCCACACAATACATCATGTATGGAAGTATGAAGGAGCAGTACAGCATAAACAAAGAAGATTGATTAATTAGGTATTTGGCTTTATTCAGAATTGCTATTGATTTGGATATTTTGGCTTTGATATAGCTTATATGTGGTTTCCAACTTAATTTATTGTCTATGATTACTCCAAGGAACTTTATTTCCGATACTCTTTCTAATTGGACGCCATTTATAGTGAGTTTCTTCTCTGTATTGGTCGATCGATTCCCAAATATAATGAGTTTGGTTTTGCTTGCATTCAATGTTAATTTATTTTGGTCAAACCAGATCTTCATCCTGCTCAGTTCCTTCTCCATTGTGACCAATAGCTGTTCTAAATCGTCCCCACAGCAGAGTAGACTTGTGTCGTCTGCAAAAAGAATGGTTTTAATAATTTTTGATACTTCACATATATTGTTAATATACAGAATAAATAGTAATGGCCCCAAGACTGAGCCCTGAGGCACCCCACATGTAACCTGCAGTAGTTGTGATTTATGGCTTTTTAGTTCAACGTACTGTTCCCTGTTGTGTAGGTAGCTGGATAGCCATGATAGTGCAACACCTCTAATGCCATATCTCTGTAGTTTTTTAATTAATAATTCATGGTCAACCGTGTCAAATGCTTTTTTAAGGTCCAGAAATATCCCTATTGCATATTCTTTCTTTACTATTGCCTTAGTAATGTGTTCCATAAATTCTATAACTGCAAATGATGTAGTTCTGTTTTCTCTGAAACCATATTGTTGTTCATAGAGTATGTTATGTTTGGTGATGAAGTCATTTAGTCTTGTATAGTAGATTTTTTCCAGTATTTTAGAAAACTGTGAGAGCAATGAAATTGGTCTATAGTTTGACAGTAAATGTTTATCTCCAGATTTATGTATTGGTATGACTTTAGCAGTTTTCATTTTATTTGGAAATACACCGGTTTGTATTGACTGATTACAGATGTGAGTTAGTGGTTTGGCTATACATTCAATAATGTTTTTAACTGTATACATGTCAATATCATGACAGTCTGTAGACCTTTTACTCTTAAGTTTTTTAACTGTGTCAATAATTTCATTTTCATCAGTCCCTCTTAAGAATATAGTTTCCTTCACATATATATCTTTACTTTCAACACCATCACTACAACCAGTATTTGGAATTTCCCCAGCTAGACAAGGACCAACATTGACAAAGTACTTATTGAAATCTTCGGCAACTGAGGTCATGTCATAAATTACTGTATCGTTTTTTGACAGAAAACTGTTTGGGTATTGTGCCTTTTCATTTCCTTTTTTAATAATGGTATTTAATACATTCCATGTATTTTTAATGTTATTTTTGTTATCCTCCAATAATTTGTTGTAATGATCCATTTTGCTACATCGTATTATCTTTGTTAGTTTGTTTTTGCATGTCTTGTATTTTTGTTCAGCCTCTACTGATCCATTCTTTAAGAAATCTTTATATAATTCATTTTTCATTTTACATGCATTTAATATTCCCCTAGTGATCCATGGTTTTTCAGCATATTTTTGTTTCACTATTTTCTTTACACGAGGACAATGTTTTTCATACAGCCCTGATAGAATATGTAGAAATGATTCATAGGCTTCATTTGCATCTTGCACATACACTTTGTTCCAGTCTTGTTTAGATAATTCTTCTTTAAAAGAATGAACAGACTCTGGTGTTTTGTGTCTTGTAATTGTGACTTTTCTGGTGTCTTTTTTGATCCTAGTACAGTTCTGTATTGTTGCAAAGACTGGCAGGTGGTCACTTGTGTCATTGATTAATATTCCACTTATTACGTTCCTATCCATAACATTTGTGAATATGTTGTCAATGAGTGTAGCACTGTGTGATGTTATTCTGGTTGGTCGTGTGATTGTAGGATATAAACTGTTGCTATACATAGAATTAATAAATTCTGTAGGAGCATTGTGTTCTTGTGGGTTCAGCAAATCAATGTTAAAATCTCCACATACAAAGAGCATTTTCTTGCTGCTTGTGTAGTTATACAGTTCAGCTAGCTTTTTCTCAAATGTGTCAATACATGATCCTGGTTTTCTATACACGCAGCTTATCAGAAGGTTTTTAGATGTTTTCATTTCAATTTCTACTGTTATGCATTCCATAATGTTGTCTACAGCGAAAGACATATTACTGACAGATCTACTTTTGTAACTTTTGTTAATGTAAAGTGCAGTCCCCCCACCTTTAGAATGTGTCCTGTTAGTAAAAAACATGTTGTATCCCTCGATTTCAACCATGTCAGCTTGCTCCTCACTAAGCCAGGTCTCTGATATTGCTAGGGCTGTAACTCGTTTCTCCAGTTGCCTTAAACAGTGTTTGATCTTTGATACATTTGAAATGAGGCTTCCGCTATTAAAATGTAATATTGATATTGATCCATCCATCATTCCATTTCTTTTGAGTTGATCTTCTGTGTAGTATTCACATTGGTTATGGATGTTATTGTAGAAATTATTTTCAGGGTCAATATCCTTTTCAATGTCTTGTGATCTATGTTCCGTGTATTTGAAACATTTCAAGTCCAGTTTTTCATATTCAGCAGGTGAGTGATTTGTGTCCAAGCTCATGGGTGTTCTTAGTGTGTTCATTTCAGTGTGTAGCTTTTCAGGTAGGCCTACCTTATGTTGATTTTGATGATTCATTCCTCAAACTGATCCAGCTCGGTGATTTCCCGGATAATGAGCACTTTCGCCATCTCTGCTGTTGATCCATTTAGTTTGATACAAATTTTACAATTTGTCGACCATGTTGCTTGAATCTTGTTTTGTTTCCTAAGAATACGTGCTCTCCTTGCGATGTCCGCGTTCTTCTTCGTAAGGTGTTCGTTAATGTAAACATTGGTCCCTTTTAGTTTCCTTCCTTGTCTGAGGAGTGCATATGTCTTTTTCCTGTTGATGAACCGGATTATTATTGCTGGTGTGGCTGATGTGTTCTTGCTCCGCAGGGCATGACAGGCCTCAATATCTCCGCCGTCAACAGATATGCCCTTGCTATCCAAAAAGCAAAGCACCTGTTGCTCCAGCGACTCACGGTCCACCTCCGGAGCGTCGGCTCCCCCTCTCCCGGCGGTGGTGTCCTCTGAGGCCGCTGCCGCCCTGGCATAGCTTCGGTGTTTGGTCTTCAGGCCGCTGATAATCAGATCGTTCATCCTGGTGTATTGTTCGAGGTCGGCCACTCGATTCTCCAGAAAAGTGATCTTGTTGTCCTTTTCAATGTTTTGTAGTTTCAGAGATTGTATTTCTCCCATTAGCTCCATGATTTTATTTTGCTGCGCCACGACTGTTTTGATTTCGGCTGACAAGAAGTCGAGAGATTTCTTAATCTCCTCCACCTCGTCAGGGAGGTTTGCACTTTTCTTGGGTGCCATTTGTCCTGCGAGACTCAATCAATGTCACAATGTATCTGCCTCAGTTCTATGGAGTCTGGTGATATCTCAGTTCCATATTACGTTACCATTGACTGTTAGCAGGCTCAATGTCGAGTCAAGGCAACATAATAAAGGAGACGGTAGCCGAAGTAGTCAAAAGAAGAATTTAATTAATAATTAAACATTAAACATTTAGTCAACACAAATCGGCCCTTGTCTAAGGAACACTTGGTTTTCATTGATGTTGAGTCTTTTCCAAAACGCACTAAATACAGTATACGCTCATGCAATCATTTTTTCGAAGTTATGTATGAAGGGTTTATACATTTTTAAGCCCTAAGTAGGGTCTTTAAGGGGAACTGTCAGGCTGTATACAAATGCTGCATGTCACTTTCTCAATCCTTATATAGGCAATAAGATATATGAGCCTATTTCCCTGTTCGTTCATTATAGCAGCAACTATATAGTTTTAGTTCTTTATTTTGCCCCCCAAACCCAATCAGAGTCTTATTTGGTATTAGGGATCTCCAAATTCATGATGCCTGATCATTCTGATGCTTACTTAAGTATTGATTGATTGATTGATTGATCGATCGATTGATTGATTGATTGATTGATTGATTGATTGATACATTTATTTCGAACAAGTAAAATAAATAATTTACAAAACAAAAACATTTGCAGTGCGTAGTCATGTAAGAGAAAACAAAACAAATGGACTTTTACAACAACAACAACAACAACAACAACAACAACAACAACAATAACAGTATTAGAAACATAAACAGTCCCACATCTAGTGTTCGAAAAGGAGTGAGAAGAAGTATCATTTATTTTATTTAACCCCCTTGTCCCTAAATTATTTATTTATAATCTATAATCTATTAATAATTGTCATTATTATTATTATTAATTATTATTAACCTGCTTTACTTGTTGATTGACATATATACATATACACATATAGTATATACAGATATACAGTACACACATACACATATATACAGTACACACATACACATACATAGATACATACAGTCACATACAGTTAATAAAGGTGTGTCCGACATATTGAAAATACAACTCTAAAATATTTAAAGTCAATCCATAGGCGTCAAATGTAGCAACACATAGCAATCAAGCGTATTCATATCCGAAATCTGACCATTTTCTTTTGTACGTGCTACTTGGAACTGGAGCCCTGGTTAAAAAAAAATGTGTATATGTTTGAAATATTGATAAGATGATGATAATAATTAAAACATCTTCGATCTCAGATTGATTTGTTCATGATATCCAAAATGGCGATCACTAAAATCAGTATTGAGGTGCGAAAAAGGAAGTCCTCTCCAGTGAATAAAACTCAACCTTTTAAACTTTGAGGGAACCGTAGCCTCACCTGTAATTAATCCATTACTTTCTGTATGACCTGCTGTCAGTAAATGTGAATCACATCTCTTGTTTAGCGGTCCATCAACCTGTTACCTCTTAATAGTGCTTTCAGCTTTGAATTATTTAACACACAGTCCCTGCCCAATACATCTTTTACCTTGACTTTTATATGACTGCTGAATCCCATCTGGATGAGTGAGACGTGTTCCTGCTGACTGATGTTCCCGGACATTTTAAATATTCTTAGCTGTCTTTTGATTGATTCTCTTTGCAGTCATTAAGCCTGTTAATTAATGCCGAGTCCTATCTGCTGTGTGTCCTGGTAAACACTGTCAAAGTCAAACAAACATTCCCAGTTTCCCCGTCCCGGTGAAGCAGAAATAGCCCGTGTCCGTCTTGTAACTCCATTTTTTTTCATATCACATGATTGTCAAGTTTTTATAAACATCCAGGTATTTCATGAACATTGGGATCCAGTTGATGAAGTAAGTATTTTTTTTTATGAAGAGGTGTTTTTAAAGTCATGGTTTTAGTGACTTTAATTCAACATTTAGTTGAAAGAATACAAAGAATATGAAGACAGTTTTAACTGGTTTGTTGGATTTTACATCAAAGTTGTTCCCGATGCAGAGGACTGTCTCACGGCCCGTCCACACGGCAGCGCCGCGTGCTTCAACGGAGACGCTTCCCACTCACTTTGAATGGGGTGACGTCAGGCTTTGCCGAACTGCATTGTGGTTCAGTTGCTTCGCTTTGCCTCCGTTGCTCGCTTCGAAAGTTGAGAAAAGTTCAACTTTTCAAGCGTTGACGGAAGCGCCAGCCAATCAAATCATATGCCAGTACAAACGCTAGCCAATCAAACCGCGTGCTTGTGTGTCCGGGGCGGGAGATTAATGTGATTGGTTGTTGGTCGCACGCCAGACACGCCCACCGGCAAGCTTCAACGCAGGCTGCCGTGTGGACGTACCGTTAGACTCTTTGTGTCATCCCCTCCCCCTCCCCTTTTCAACACTGACCCTCAATTAAAAGCAAAGAAAAAAATGGTAGATTATCGAATATAATCATTAAAAACAGTAGCTACACATCTAAACACCTTTCAGTGTCTGGACACCTTTGGACCTGCTCAACCAGGTGAATGCTTACTCTTTCTCTGTGAAGGGAAATTGTTTAAATTGCCTCAAACATTGACTCTGCAAAGTGTAACTCTTTGCATATGTTGCTGTGTCCAACTCTTATATGTGCTCCTGTCCACTTCTGCCTTTTTAACTCTACTTCTGACAAACAGATTCACACGAGGCCTCTCTGTCAGCTGCCAACCACACTTCAATGCCCGAGTGCAGACTTTGAAGTTGTGATCAATTTGATTTAATCTGTTGGTTCTTGAAGCTGTTTCACTCTCGAAGAACAAAGAGATTTCAAGAACAAGCCCTGCCAGGATTACCCAAAAAACACTCATAGCTGTGAATACAAATGCACAAAATATAAATGGAGAGAAAAAGAAATCAGATTTTCTTTTGCATCATTAACCTAACGTTTAAAATCCTCAATATCGTTAACACTGTAACTCTAGGGTGCTGATCTCTATAGCCTATGTCTGCTGCTCTTTATTATGTTTCCAGTCACTGCACTGATGTTTGTTCACCTAAAAGGAAATAATGAAATGCTGCTTATTTCCCCATCTGTTGCTGGCAGTATAAGCTGCAGTGGTACGCCGTTTTAAAGCCAATGTATTCCTGGATCTGGAAGAAAACAGTCACGAGGGTTTTTTTTTTTTGTCGGCAGAACAATTTCTCTTGCTGGATTCATGGCAAGGTGGTTTTCTCCAAAGAATGATTTGAGTTTTCGTCATGTCAATATGCATAATACATTTTGTTAGTAAGAGTGTGAGATGACCAGGGTAAATATCACAATACGCGTCACCAACACCAAGGTGGCATTAACCGAGGTGGAAATCATTACACGTCTGGGCACGGTGAGAGCTGCTATTACACAAAAGGGGAGTTAGTCGGTTCCGTAAGAGCCAGCATGCGGGACCGGCTGTACTAGGTTTCGGTGAGTGTTAAACAAGTTATGACTTCACTTACGCTGACTCTTGAATTTGTAGTCTTTTCTAGTTGCGTATTTTCATAGTCTTATATTTCAACAGTTTTACGACGACCTCTGACTTTTTGGCATGGAAATTATTTTTTAAGATTGACAAACATCATATGTGTAATTCATGGCACATGGCGGGATCGAAAGATAATCTTTCTCTCTCGCCATTGACTGCAATGCATATTTTTTTCCGAAAAAAGGTCCCATGGTGGTACACCGGAAAGGGAGGGACTTATATACGCTATACAGTGGCGGCTGGTGGAACATATTTTTGGTGGGGCTATTGATAGAGTGAGTAAAACATTTTTTTTTGGGACAAATGACCCCTTAAATTAGGACTTCTGGTGATGTAATGGCGCGTTTCCAGTGCAGCGTGGAGCTCGCTTTAATGCTGCGTTCAGACCGGACGCGATGCGAATATTCGCTTCGCTCTAAACGCTCCTATCGCATGCTCTAGTCGCTCGAGTTTCACCGCAGCTGTCAGCTGTGTTTACTCAACACATCCTCACTCCCAGGTCGGCCTATGTTGACGTTATGTCAAGTCCCCTGCCGGCTTTTTCCAACGCAAGGGGGGGGGCCTTAGCGTCCATTTTCAACGCAAGGGGGGGGGCCTTAGCGTCCATTTTCAGCTTTCCGGGATGTCCATGTGCTTCTATGGACGCTCATGGAAGCACGGCATTCGTTTGTGTCGACTGCCCTTAAAGGCAATGTGAGCGTCCATTCTCATTGGATAGCGGAGAATTGTACACCCGGAAGTAAATATTCCCCTTACTGACGATTGATTTTACAGTGATATCTGCACTACTCATCGACTAAAAAACACCAGATTATCCTTGTTAATTACACAACATTGATTGGTTTAAATTGTGTGCAATGCTTTTGTATTTTTCCCCTTCGATTCGGAGAAACAAATCTTTTTTCGGAGTAAAGGATGGCAGAAGACACTACACTACCCAGAATCCCCAGCTATCATTTCTCCCTGCAGAAAAAGAAAACATGGCCGAACTTCGTTTTATTCTGGGTGTAAAATGCCTATTTTAAAGTTAGTTTGGCCATTAAAATGCGTTTTGATGTCATTTGATGCGAGAAATATGAGTTGTTATTTCAGATTATGTGTGCAGTGGATGTACATGATCTTTAGTTTGCTAGTTATTACGAAGATTACTTCAGGAAATTGCGTCCAACGTTTTCATTGTTACCAAGGTGGTTGCTAGGGACGCTGCTATCGATATTATTTCTGTTATGTTGTGTAACTGTTTAATGGTGTTATCTTTATTGCTACCCCCTTCCCCGTCAATGTATAGTGTTGGTCCACAGCGCAAACATATTAGTTTAACAAAATCCGCATCTAAAGATACGTTATTTCCCCCTGTGCAATTCCAGTCTCACATCTCACAGCACATCGTCATTAACAAATACCGGAAACAGACCGAAAACATTTAAAAAAAATTAAATAATACCTTATTCCGAGTGTGCTTGCTTTTCTCTTTGAAAGTCATCACATAACGGCATTGTAATACACGGTTCGGCTGCATTAAATATTACATATCTGCCGTAGTTCTGTATTTATAGAGCCCTGATGAGAAGACAAACATGAGGAACTGAAAACGTGACGTGGATCATAAATATATCAGCCATTAAACAACATCTTACATTTATTTTCACACAATACGTCTCTTTGCCGTATCAACACTAATTCGGCTCACTTTTATATTTGATCCAATTGGTAGATAGGCTGTATTTACACCATAAAGGTGCACAGATGATATAAAGGGACACCTGGTGGTTAAAGCATGTTATTGAATTTCATTATTTTTATTATTAGATATTAATAGGATCCCTATAAAGTATATTCATTACTCGTTATTCTCTACTAATAGTTAATTAAAGACTGTATATAATGACTATTTTGCACATCCCGTTCAAGATTTCAAGATGTTCTAAGGTTTATTGACATATCATATAGGCCTACACAACTGTGGTGTAGTTCTGCACTGAATGAAAAACTTGGGTCGCAGGTTCCTCAATAGTGCATTACAAGACATCTATCAATATGTGTGCATACCTCCAGCAATGTTAACTATGTTGAAGCACTTATTTTAACTGATATTATACATAATGTATTATACTCTTATGATGTATGCAGATATTTCATCTCCGGCCTTGTCAGGTATTGAACAATCAATAAATAAAGAACACAGAATTGTTGAATATAAAACACAGAATTTATGTGATTATACTAAATGATTTACAAATAAACACCACTGCATATTTAACTGTTACACATGCTGATGTAACGCAAATGTTCCAACTTGGGATCAATAAAGTATATCTTATCTTAAGCTGATCGATGGCTACGGCCATATTTGCAAAATGTGCCTCTGAACCTTGACAAGTGCATGTTTCAGGCTTATCAATTAATGTAATGTAATGTAATGTTATCAATTAACAACAGGAGGGGTCACAAACATAAGTCCAGCTGTTAAATAAAGCTCTTCTGACCTTAGCTGGCGTGTGGGTATATATATTAATACTGCCCATTATGGGCACAAGCATTTATTAATTATATGTTTTAAATGTGAGTGTTTCCTGTCCCCTAAACCTCCAGGGATGTACACAGTTTAATACTGGCAACTTCTTATTATGGGAAATACGAAAACGTCTTTTAAAACTACAACTCCCAGTAGAGACGTGCCATAGAGAACATGTTGCGAAACAGATTAGCCAGCATGTGTAGTTCTGGGGACGGGGTGGGGGAGGGGGGACGCGGTGGACCCGTTCAAATCCAGTTTTGGACAGTCTGCCGTGGTTCCATCCCATTTCAAGTGCTGTTCGAGGCTCGGTAACCCTCGGAACACACTCTCCAATCACAGAGCTTGAGGACTATCACGGGGTTTGTCAAACAGAGCACATGGTGTAGTCCAAACGATAGCTGGGGATTCTGGGTAGTGTAGTGTCTTCATTGCCTTTAAGGGCAGTTGACACAAACGAATGCCGTGCTTCCATGAGCGTCCATAGAAGCACATGGACATCCCGGAAAGCTGAAAATGGACGCTAAGGGCCCCCCCTTGCGTTGAAAATGGACGTTAAGGCCCCCCCCCTTGCGTTGAAAATGGACGCTAAGGCCCCCCCCCTTGCGTTGGAAAAAGCCGGCAGGGGACTTGACATAACGTCAACATAGGCCGACCTGGGAGTGAGGATGTTTTGGTTTACTCGCATCATTCAAACAAGACGCGCTGGCTCGGGAGCTACAACAACATGAACATATTTTACCATGATTAAATTGTAATACACGTTTCTAAATGATGCCGACGTAACAACATACTGATACCGGTTAGTAAAAACCATTAATTAATGCTTTGACAAGTCTGCAGACAGACGGCAGGCGAAAAACCTTTTAAAATGCTTGTTCCCTGAATGGAGCTTGGCTAAGCTAATGCTATATATGCTCCGACCGTACACACTCACAACAACGTCTGTGGTTTGTACTTGTTTAACTTTTGTCTAGTTTCTGAACAGATCGTATCTGTCCCCGGCTGTTTGAAGAGCAAGCATGTGAAACAAAAGATAGCATTTACCTGTTTGCATCCAGCTAGCCATGTGAGAAGCCTTGTTGATACGTTTTGTCTTTTTCACGAGCCTGCTGTGATATATACAAATCGGGTTGGTCCGGTCCAAGGTCTTTAAGTATACATTTATCTCCCAAACTTCTCCTTTCAAAAGGATTGGAGAGTAGCTCTTGCACGGAATTGGGTGCGGACCGAGGTGCGGCGACTCCACCTGCACACCATTCTCATCCAAATACTGCGTCACCTTGGTTACTCACGAGCAGAGTTGGGTGTAACGCGTTACTTTGTAACGCGTTACTGTAATTATATTACTTTGTCGGTAACGGAGTAGTGTAACGCGCTACTTTTATAATTCAGTAATCACACTACAGTTACTAACATTGCCCCGACACGCGTTACTTCGTTACTTTCTAAAATCAGTCATAATCAAACCTCAACAAACACCTGCAAAGAACACATGCTATGGTGAAGCTAACGCACATAGCTGTTGTTTATTTATTACACACGTAGTCTGTTCTTCTTCTCTGTTTTCCGGTTGTTGCCTGTTTTGAATGATGAATACACACTACCGCCGCCTGCTGGTAAGGAGAGTTATTGCCACTCACGCATGCGCAGTTCGTACGTGCTCGGCTGAAGTCTTTGCGGTGTGCTCCAGTCTGGCTCCAGTGCAACACATGGCCAACACGCTGACGCAACAGCGTGAGCAGAGATAGACTGCGCAAAATATACAGATAGCAGGAGACAGAGGACAGCCATGGTCAGATAGGAAAACATTCAGGAGCTATCTGGATCAGTCTTATGCGACAACAATGGAAACTGAACTAAAGAGAACATTTGAAACTTTAGCAGTCTGCGTGATCTGCCTGCAGGGAGGGGCGGGCCGGCCCTGCGAGTAAAGTAACGAGTAAAGTAACGAGCAAAGTAACAAATTACTTTATGTAGAGAGTAACGAAGTAGTGTAATATATTACTTTTTTTTAAAGTATTATGTAATATATTACTTTTTTTTAGTAACGACCCCATCTCTGCTCACGAGTCTAAAAAACAACTCCTCACGTCAACGCACGTAAGCAACATGGGCGCCAACGTGAGCGCCCATGTGACCAAAATATTTGACGGCGCTGATTGGCTGAAATTATGTTTTGGCGGCACAGTTTACTATTGAGACTTTTGCAACGTGCTGGTTGCTGCTGTTTCACTCGGGGGCTCTGCCCCGTAATGATAAACTAATGCCATGGGCAAGGCCAGGCAGGAAACAGGTGACTTATCAGTAACTTTAGACATCGTAACACAATTTTAAACGAGATTGTATTGTAGATTATACATTTTTGTGATACTAATTGTATGATATTTACCTTGTTCATTAAAAATTAAAATATAAAATAGGCAGGTGAGGAGGTGGAGAGTTGAGGAGAATGATGCAGAGAGAGATGAGGAGCTCATGTTGATTCTTTTTGTGGTTCTGCTGCTCTTGAACTCAACAAACCCTCATTGCTTCAGTGCTCCCCCTCACTCTATGAATAGAATAGCTGTGTTTATTCTCCTTTGCATGACTTATTGTGTCGCAAAACTGATGTTTTCTGAGTTTTCCTTGTCCTTGTTTAGAAAAGTATTGCCGTTTAAGACGACCTACTATTATTTTGGGGGTTTTCCCTTTCCTGTAGTGTGTTCATTTAGGTGTGTGTGCACGTAAAGGGTCTGCAAAGCCTACAATCCCAAAGTTCTCTTCAACACAATTCCCCCTTTCTGTTTCTGTTGGGCTTTTGTTTAATGGATATAAATGTGTTTATGCAAATGTCCAGTGAAAGTAAACCAAAGTCAGTAATTAGTGGTTAAACACAAGAGATATGTATACCTTTTTAATTTTGTATTTTTGGCGCTTTCACACCGGAGTACTTTTCTCCGTACCTTTCCTGTTTAGTTCCGTTAGTGCCTGGAATTTTGCGTTCACACCAAAAACAGAACTTAGTTCAGAGAACTTTTACCCCTTTTTGTAGTGCCTGCTAGAGAGGTGGTACTATCCTGGGGGGGGAAAGTACCAATTTCTGATTGGCTGGGCGAATTGCAAACCACGCCCCGTAAAACTTTTAAAAAGTTTTGAAGCCGCCATTGTATTTGCTGGCATTAGCATTATTAGCAATAGCATTATCCCCGCGCACCAACGGAGAGAGAATAACTTATGGCAACACAAAAGAAAACATGGGAGCGGTGGAGATGAGGAGGTGTCGGCGTTCTGTTGATTTACTCGGAAGGCTTCAGTCGAAGCTGCTGGGAGTCCCAGCAGCTTCGACTGAAGCCAGTCCCCAACTCCGGGGACTTCCGGCCGGGGACTTCGGGTGGCAGTATACACCGTGAAGTGGTTTGCGGCCTGCCAGTAAACCCAAAGCAGAAGAAGAAAAAGTGACATCTGCGGTTTTCTTCTACTTACTTACGGTACGTCCACACAGCAGCTTTAGACGAATCTTCCACCGCTTCCAACGCTTCTCTGCCCATTGACTTTGAATGGGGATGACGTCACTTTGCCTCGCTTTTCGCCGAACTGCATTGTGGGGGAGCGAAGCGAAGATTTCCAGGATTTCCAGGATTCAAAATTTGAGCAATGTTCAACTTTTGAAGCTGAGCTGGAAGCGTCAGCCAATCAAACACGTTTATGCAAATCTGACAGTAGAAGCGCTAGCCAATCAAACCGCGTGTAAGCAGGGAGAACCAGACCGCAGTTCATTTCCTCATATTCCAAACGAGAAATTACGGGAGCAAATCACCCGGTTCTTTACGACCAGAACTATTAACGGGATACAAACCGGAGGAACCAGGCATGGAGGGAGGTGGCAGAGACAGGGGGTGAAACTGGTAGGTTTTCGCCTGTTTGGGGAGTTTATATATATATATATATATATATATTGCTCGCATAAAATCCCCGGGGTTTTTTGCTTTGTATGTCAGGGGCGGGAGATTCATGTGATTGGTTGTTGGTCGCGTTGCTCGCAAAAAATCCCCAAGCTGTCAGACACGCCCAGCTCCAAGATTTTCAAGATTTTTGAAAAGCTGCTGTGTGGACGTACCGTAATCCTCCCTCAGGAACTTATTCCGGTGTGAACTCGATCGGCTCTTTAGTTCCATGGGGGAACTAAGTACTGGGAACTAAGTACGGCAAAGTACTTGGTATGAAAGCGGCTAATACTTCTATTTGCTTAAAAGCTGCTCATGAGACAAAGAGAGAACTTAACTCATCCCTGAATGCATTTTCGTGTCAAAGTGTGTCAGTATATCCTAAATGAAAATACTTATAGCAGCAGAAGATATATCTTAATTTGGCTCACCTTACTTGTCTTGAGCTCGTGTTCTTGATTCAAACACTGCGGTCTTAGTTTAAAAAATGTGAAGTGGATGAGCGTAAATCATTGATATGTTTTAAATCAAAGTTTGTCACTCTTAAAATCGACTTGCTATCTACCTGACTTCTCTACTACGAGACCTATCTCTCTGTCTGATGTATGGTTATACAAAGAGACCATTAGCTGTTTCACAGTGGTGTTACAGAGCTGAGCTTCTTTCCTCACAAACGGATATGTTGGCTGCAGAAAGCACACAAACCCGACAACAGCCAAGTTTACTTTTGGCCTGTCTTGAAGTTTAATGACATAATTAATGTTGATTAGCAGCAGGAGATTAGGTGTACAACACTGGCAGGCTGACGGGTGCTCAACTCATGAGAGTGCAGGAAAGAAAGAAACAGCATTTGGAGTTTTGTTGTTTTACGCATTATAAATGTCCCGTTGGCTCGCCACACACATCTTCATCCAGAGTAAAAACCAACACTTTTCTGTGTCTGTTTTGTTCTTCCTGGAAACATTTCACCGCATTGTATTGCTCTGTCTGCAATATTGAAAACAACATTCTGTGTTGCAGGGTACAGCAATGGTTGTATGTTATGTGTTGTCGTGTATTTAATCATTTCTGGCAATTTCAAGAAAATGTCTCGAGACAGGAGTTTGTGATTGTGGGCGTTTACTTGCAGAAAAGGCCTCAGACATCAAATACAATCTCTTCATATAGTCACAGATATGACATAACCTTATAGTGTTAAAAGGAGCTGCAGCTGGGAAGCAACTTGGGAAGCAAATGCTATTAAACTTGGTGGCCAAAAGTCTGTCAACACCAGAACATAAGAGCCATTTGTAAAAACATTAATCCGCAGCTTTAACAGCCTCCACTCTGTTCGGGAAGGCTTTCCACCAGATGTTGGAACCTGGCTCCTACTATTTCCCCCCGTTCAGCTACAAGAACATCAGTAATGTTGGTGACTGATGTTTAGCGGTGAGTCCTGGCTCTTGGGCATTATTCCAAAGTGTTGACCTGGCGTTGTGGTTGGAGATGTTGAAACAGGAGGAGTTGTCGTAAAGTTAACGTCGTTATGAGTATGTAGACACAGTTGGAAAACCATGTCTTTATTGACCTGGTGCTGTGCATGACGGCATGGTTATGTTGAAACAGGAAAGTGCCTGTGAGTGAGAATGGAGACACGGTTTCCCTTCCACATCTGGCCATTATATTTTTGGAGACGTTATAAAGAAAGAGAGTTTTTCACATGGAAATGACAAAAACTGGCCATTAAAACCTATATAGTATAACCCAAGCTTCCTAAACACACACTCATGTATTACACTTTCTCTCTCCGTCAATGAGGCTGAATGCATCGGCAAGATCACACAGAATTGATTAAGAAAGCACCATCTTGCCACTGATGAATACTTAATGGGTTTCAATGCCTTTGGGGAGCCACCACATGTGTCTGCTGGCCTACAAACAGAAAGTCAGGGAGAATGAGCCGTGCACACACACACACACACACACACACACACACACACACACACACACACACACACACACACACACACACACACACACACACACACACACACACACACACACACACACACACACACACACACACACACACACACACACACACACACACACACACACACACACACACACACACACACACACACACACACACACACACACACACACACACACCACACCGCAAAACACACACAGCATTCCTCTGGGTCAGGATATATGGGATAAGTTGTAGAAGTAGGAGATCACACGCTACGTTGACATGAATCGTTAACGACATTATGTTGAGATAAGGGTCGAGACATTCGATTGAAAAGCGCTGAATCGGCTTCGAGGAAAAGAGCCCCGAGATATAATTATTCAGTCGGCTCAAAAGACTACATCATAAAGTCATGTGATTTCCAATTAAGACACGCCTCGAGAGACTGTAGCGGAAAATCTATGCAATCATGGCGACTGAAAGGAATCATAAATCAATGGAGTCCATGAGATCCGTGTTTTTGTGGACAGATTCTCCACAGAGAGAGGGGCTCCAGGGGCATTAAAACACAGAGCACTAAACACCAATTACAATCCAATTAGCACACACTGAGGATCGATGCATGTCAGTCACCATGGAGATACTCAGCCTTCTTAAGTGTCATCCATTGGGTGACACGAAGATGGATAAAGGAGAAGTCTGTATCCCGCCACACAGTCGGTGATAATAATCCTCTCAGGAGACACACACACACACACACACACACACACACATACACACACACACACACACACACACACACACACACACACACACACACACACACACACACACACACACACACACACACACACACACACACACACACACACACACACACACACACACACACACACACAACAACCATGTGTGTGTGTGTGTGTGTGTGTGTTCATATCTGGCACTGTTGTAGGGTTTGAGACTTTTTTTAATTGCACACATGGGGATCGAGGCTCTGATTAATGAAAGACAAGCTACTTTGACCTGCTATGGGAATGGGTCGGCTAAAAAGCGTGCAAGTTGCATTTAGAGAGAATTGTGCAGCTCCATGACTCGATCATCATCTCCACTCTGTGCTTTAATCCTCATCTGTTTACGACTTTGTCTCATTCCTCATCTGACTGTCTTTTTTTAAATGTATCAGCTTGATGTTATTACTGGAATTTGTTAGATTAGATTTACGTTATTCCTCCCAAAATGGGAAGTTGTATTACATAAGGTTTGTGATTCAACTCTAGCTAGGAGCATTTGTTGTTTGCTTGACGCTGGGTAAAACAAAAACAAAGAATTGCCAGTGTGCGAAATACGGGGGGGCCCGGGGGAGCTCGACCCCCCTGATTAACACCTGAGCCCCCCTGAAAGCCTCAACAGCTACATTTGAGGAGGGTCTCACATTATAATATTTATTTGTCACTTGCAATGGTCACTAACATGTTTTTAAGCTTACTATGTCCAGTATTCATAATTCAAAACATCTTCTATTTTGGCTGGCAAAAGCATTTCCCCGCATGGAATCGAAAACAGACGGCTCTTTAACGGTCACGTATTCATTCATTCATTCATATGAACGTCAGAATATATAATTATTTGACGGCACCCCTGAAGACGCCAGACGGCGCCCCCGTTGAGAAACGCTGCTATAGACCAGGGGTGTCAAACTCAAGGCCCGGGGGCCACATTCGGCCCGCGACTTCATTTTATGTGGCCCCACAAGAGCTTGCAAAGAATATAATATGTTTATTATATGGTTACATGCTACAGAAGCACGTTGCCCATAAACTACATGTCCCACAATGCATCTCAAATATGACTTTTTTTCTCAGAATTTGCCTTTTTTTCTTCCAAATATGCATTTTTTCATAGAATTCCTTTTTCTCAGAATTAGATTTTTATTTCAAAATGTCAATTCTATTTCTTTTTTCTCCAGAATTTGGCTTTTCTTTTTAAATCATTTTGGGACATACGCACTGAAAAGACTTGCAATTATTTGCCCTAGACTTCTGCTTTCAGACGTAGTTAATTATGAAGTTATTACCCTATCCGATGATAATCCAATGCAGAGGCAATGATGTAATATAATAAATTATTTTATATATATGATATATTTATATATGTATTTTTATATATTCTTAAAGTTACAACCGGCCCTTTGAGTGCAACCATAATGCTGATGTGGCCCGCGATGAAATTGAGTTTGACACCCCTGCTATAGACTATACTGATTGTCTTGGCTTGCATCCATGGAATATTGTATACATATTTCTCAATATGCAGTAGGCCGGCCTACTGCATATTGAGAAATCTTCGACCGGTATATTGCGCAATAAACGGGAGATGGGGCACCCCCGATTATTGACGGGTATTTCGCACACTGATTGTAGCCCAACTGTATGGTCAGATACGGTCTAAACAGTGGTCCAAATAGAACTTTACAACTTCAAACACAATCCTGCATTGTAAAGGTAACATGGACCTAATGCATGAATTGTGTTGGCGTTATCCTGCGATCTCTCTCTCGGCCGTCCTCAGACGAGCCCTCCGTCGTCGCTTCCAGTCATCCCGGTTCTCCATACATCTGGCCAGTTCATTGGCACTTTGTGTTTCTGCGTCGTTCTGGAGTACGTATTATATTATCCTGCGATCAATATGTCTTAATGTGTAAGAATGCAAAAGATTTCCCGGATAAGTAAAACCCCAATGCTGCATATTATCTTTTTTCAACATCTGAAGTCCACACACATTCCTCTGGTTGGATTAATGAGGAGATTGTGAATGAATTCAAAACAATAATTGCTTCCCTGGTCATAGAAAGTCATTCTCGCTGCTTATTATCTCCGCAGTTCTTCCCAGTACGATCAAAACTCTCTTTTCTTCCTCTCACTTTGATATCTTCTCACCTGGAGGCTAGAGGAGAGCAGGAGGGATTTGATAGAATCACGTCGGTGCTTCATGAACAGAACTGGAACCCTGCGTCGCCTCTCTAATGGCGTGGATGATTCCTTACAGTAGCTTTAAATGGGCTGCTGAATGCGACACTTTCTTTTCACACAAGTCTCCTTGATTTTCCTCCTCCTGTGGTTCTGTTATTATCTCCCTCTCATCTCCTTTTGTGCGCCCTTTTCTTGCCTCTCATCTCTTTTCCCTTCATTTCTTCATCACATTTATCATCATTTTAAATGGGTGTCAAATCCCAACTCTGAGCATGCTGGAGAAGAATATTAAGCTGCCTCACATGTCTGAACAATTGTCTTCTATTCAGTCTTATTCTTCTTCTCACCTCCTTCCTCTTTGTGAACCCTGTCTGTCTTTATCTCGCTCTTCTTTTAAAACCCACCTACCTGCACCACTGAATCGTGGGCGCCTACATTAGTCTGATTGCAATGAAAGCAGCAATATGCGAATATGAAAAAGAGAGAGAGAGAGTGGTAGGTCTGGAACGGAATAATGGTACTTAAGAGCATTAATGACTCAAGCTTTTCCACTTTGCCTGTCGCTCTTGATAGATAACCGAGCTGTGCACTGTGGGGGAAGAAGGAACACATTTTATATATATAACGAAATATTGCACATCTTTCAGTCAATGTACTGTAGGTAGAAATATTGTTGGAAGTTTCAGTTCCAGCCTCATTTATTCTTATTATGTTCTCTTTTATGGTTATCAGAACACTAACAAGTTATGTAATGTATATAAACCGACAGTTTGGACCAAATAATAGCCGTCATTGGAACAAAATGTATGCAACTTTAATACCCGAGATCTGTTCCCTCCATGTTTCATAATAATTGCGAATGTCCCAAATATTGTTTGTAAAGGAGGCAATGATGCGTGAGGTGATTTTGTAGCAGCCCTGTGTTTCCTGGTGATTTATTGAAGGTTAACACGGAGGACGGCCCTAAATTGGAGGCTGCAGATTTATAATTTCCTCCCGCCTTTAGAAGACTGCGGGGATGTAATGTACTAATGGAGCGTTCATACAGTATAAGCTAACCAATCATTAAGTGATCATCCATTTTCATTAAAAGATATGAGAAGACTGCTTCAGCAAGGTTCCTGCTTTAAAGACAATGAACTATTGTCAAACGCTCCAACACATTATCAGTTATCAGCTAAGGGGCGGGACATCTCTAAGTGGTGTTAGAGATATGAATGGACAACTGGTCCGCTTTTTCAAATCTCCGCGCGTCCCTAAACAAGCTGGTTATTCTTACAGGAAGGAATCCAGAGCCTACAATTAACCGTTTAACAATAATCCACTTTAATGGTAATATGACAATGCAATACAATCAAATACAGTACAAAATAAATACAGATCTGTGGGATCCCACATTTACCTGATACTCACGTGAGCCAGCCAGAGGAAAGAGAGCGAATACAGCGTGGTTTCTGTGTTTATACATTGCTAACAATGGGAGGAGTTATCTGATCCTCCCTTCCAGACCTCCGTGATTGGCTGCCCAAATATCATCAACACCTCACATCTTAAGTTTCCCCAATCCCAGTAGCTCAGCTTCATTATCTCCTAGATCTGAGTTGACTGTATGTTAACTCCTCACCTTCCCCCTTCTTCCTTTGTCCTCAAAAAACCACATGTTAACAGGCCCAAAACCAGCTCACAGTTGTCTACACAAATCATTTTCCCCTTTTAAGCTTCTTCATAGTTTGCATGAATACATACAAATATTTCCTTAGTCCTCACATTTATGAAAGGATAAAACAGATAAATCAATATAAAACACAAACACAGGTATTGTTTGAACAGTATTCACTTAACTGCTACTATTTGATAATTACCAGAGGAACTCAAGGGACCTCTTTTAATATCTGGAAATTGCAACAAGACTTCCTGCCATTTCAAATGTAACACACTTCTTAAATATCAGATGCTGCAGTGGTTGCCCCAGTGAGATGATAGTGAACTGTTCATGAACTTGTCATGAAAAGTTCATGAAATATTAGTGAACCATATTCATGAACAGCTCATAAACAGCTCATAACAAAGTTGATGAACTGTTCATGAAAGTGTCATGAACATTAAATGGCACTAGGGCAGTTCATGAACTACTCATGAAACTCCTGTGCTGGAATGGTTCATGAACAATTCATGGAATATGGTTTTAGGCAGGTTCATGAACAATTCATGAAATGGAGTTTTCAGTGAGTGTGTAGGGATATTCAACCAAGAACATTTCAAGAATTGTTCATGAACATATCAAGAACTGTTCATAACAACTTCATGAACCGTTCATGAACAGTTCATACCCAGTCACTGAATATAATTCAATGGCTGGCTATGAACTGTTCATGAACTATTCATGTACATGAACTGTTCATGAACCATTGACTGTGGGTCAATTGGCAACCATAGAAAACAACAATTATGTCAATCACAATGGAACTTTACTCAAATTAACAAACAAACAAACAAACATACATACATGTATACAGGTGGAGCACTACAATTAATCCTATCACTATTTGAAGCAGTTCTTGACACTCAGCTGCACAACATTTTTTGTTACGGGTCCCAAAAGCTTGGGTACCACAGCAACAATAAATGATTTCTGTAGAAAACAGAAAAGTGCAGCAGCAATAATTATACACAGGATCCGGTTGATCGTCTGAAATGCTTCTTATTCAAAATTCAAAGTACACAGTTACATTCAAATAGCTGAACTTTACAAACATCACATTTCTCCATTTAAGTTATCTGTCTGTCACAGTCAATTACTGTATCTCAAGGAGACATTCAACATAGTCAATATAAATTATTACATTACATTGCATTTAGCTGACGCTTTTATCCAAAGCGACTTACAATAAGTGCGTTCGACCAACAAAATACAAACTTGAAGAAAACAGAATCATATAAGTACATCAGGTTTCATAGAGCAAAAACATTTCAAGTGCTACTCAACTGGCTTTAGGTAAGCCAGTCCATAAGTGCTTTGTTAATAGTTCTATTGCTCGAAGTGGAGTCGAAAGAGATGAGTTTTCAGTCTGCGCCGGAAGGTGTGTAAGCTTTCTGCTGTCCTGATGTCAATGGGAGCTCATTCCACCATCTTGGAGCCAGGATAGCAAACCCACGTGTTTCTGCTGATGGGAACTTGGGTCCCCTTCGCAGCGAGGGTGCAGCGAGCCGTTTGGTTGATGCAGAGCGGAGTGCACGTGCTGGGGTGTACGATTAACCATGTCCTGGATGTAGGAAGGGCCAGATCCATTCGCAGCATGGTACGCAAGTACCATTGTCTTGAAGTGGATTCTAGCAGTTACCGGAAGCCAGTGGAGGGAGCGGAGGAGCGGCGTGGTGTGGGAGAATTTAGGAAGGTTGAAGACCAGACGAGCCGCTGCATTCTGGATGAGCTGCAGAGGTCGGATGGCACATGCAGGTAGACCAGCCAGGAGGGAGTTGCAGTAGTTTAGGCGTGAGATGACGAGAGCCTGGACCAGAACCTGCGTCGCTTTCTGGGTCAGCTGGGGACGCATCCTCCTGATGTTGTAAAGCGTGTATCTGCAGCAGCGGGTTGTAGCAGCTATGTTTGCAGTGAAGGACAGGTTGTTATCTATAAACACATAACGCTATCAAATAATACTTTCTATCTATATATCTATCTTTACCAAATATAACATATTATGGAGATCACAAAAATGCACTGTCAATGTTAATAAACAAAAAACAAGGCAATGTGCCTGCAAGACTGCACTCAGGTAAACAAAACATATTACCCGTGCGCAGCAGCTAACCTGCCTGCGAGCCTTCGCTCAGGTCACATTTACCCAGGTGTGGCTGAAGCCCGCGAAAATGGCATCTATTGTTGCCGACAGTATTTTTAAAATACCGTTACTATGTCAAACATGCTCAAAATCTTCTGACACACTCTCCTAAACATCTCCAACATCATATCTAATTCACACAAGTTAACATCGATCATTTTCATTATGTACTGACCTGTAGAAAACAGAAAAGTGGAGCAGCAATAATTATACACAGGATCCGGTTGATCGTCGGGATTGCTTCTGAGTAGGGGGCGGAAGTGTCCCCCCCTAAGGTAACCCAGATGTCACCGCTCACCTGCCAAAGGTTCCACCTTGGCGCTACTTACTCGTACTGCTTCTCAAACAGTACAGATAAACCATAAAATGATATGAATGTCACCAAAATAAATACAGATAATGTTCAGTTTCAAATTCACTATTGTTTTGTTTTAAGATTAAAAGTTTTAAAAAAGAAAGAAATGTTCAAATAGTAGATGAATATTCAAGAGGTCTTTAAAAACATCACACTGATCATCAAAAGTTCATAAAATGCTCATGAATATTCCAAAATATTCTGAACTTGCCACAATCATCCAAAATTCATGAAATGCTCATAGTCATGAAAAGTTCATGAAATGCTCATGCACACTTTGTGGGGTTTTAATTATAATGTTGTGATTGGCTGGATCATGAAAAGTTCATAAACTGCTCATAAAAGTCTGTCATGAGCAGAACAGGAACTTTATATGAATGAACAATGTTCATAAACATTTCATGAACTGCTCTTTAAAATGGTTCATGAGCATTTTAAGAATTTTGGTTCATGAACATGACAAGTGAACATAGAATGAGTTGTTCATGAATATTTCATGAGTGCTCATGAACAGCTCATAAAGTCATGAACTCCATCTCGCAGGGGTAACCAATCACAACTACTTAACTACTTATATCTGTGTAAGAGTGTAATATCAAAGTCAACTTTGTTGTCAAGAATTCCTCATGTGTCATACAGAACATTTGAAATACCGTTTGTCGCAGTCCCACAGTGTGGCATATATATAACAAGATACAAAAAGGGCCTAAATAAAAGGGGTATAACAATTAAGCAATAAGTACAAGGTAATACATATATTTAAAACAAAAAACACAAGCCACAGAAGCATGAATGTGACATGTGCAAGTATTCCTTAGAGCAAAACAAATGATGTTCGAAGTACAGTGCAGCGGAGATGAGTAGAAATGTGACTGGTGCTGGATGAGGGAAGGTTGTGTGTGTGTGTGCGTGTGTGTGTGTGTGTGTGTGTGTGTGTGTGTGTGTGTGTGTGTGTGTGTGTGACCAGGGGCCTAATTTTTAAAGGGATATACGCTCAAAAAATGGCGTACGCCAGTTTCTACGCAATGTTTGCGATTTATAAAATACTAACTTGACGGGAAAACGTGCGGTCCTCCACTCAAACTCTAACCCATGCGTACGCACTAAGCACAACAACGGGAGAGACGAGAAACTGCGACACCGTTGGCAGAAGGAAGAATGGAGAGAAATATGTGGAAATAATACCATAAACAAAATGTTACCTCTCATTTATCATATATGAAGAATTCATGGAAACTAAGAACACCATGTGGTAAATTGTACAGCTAATATAACACAACACATTAGTTGTATTTCCTCTAACTGGTGGATATAGAGTTGCTGCTTCCACCAGTTAAAGGAAATACAACTAATGTGTTGTGTTATATTAGCTGTAAAATGTACCACATGGTGTTCTTAGTTTCCATGCCTCCTGTGTTTTACGAGCGACTTATCAAGTCTTGGCAAACGGCATAAAACATGATTAAACATGGTAGTATATAAAACCATGCTCGTACAACCTATCGAAATGCAAAACCGCATCATTTATGAGAAAACATTTCATAACATTAACACAACATATTCGAGGTGGTTTTAAATAACATATCCGTATTTATTTATTTCTCCAAGTTATGTGTTTGTGTGCACTGAGGAGTCTCAAACTGGCGTTTGTTTAATCATTTTAAGATTGGCTTTAATCAATGTTTGAAAATGAATTCTTCATATATGATAAATGAGAGGTAACATTTTATTTATGGTATTATTTCCACATATTTCTCTCCATTCTTCCTTCTGCCAACGGTGTCGCAGTTTCTCGTATCTCCCGTGTTTGTGCTTAGTGCGCATGGGTTAGAGTTTGCGTGGAGGACCGCATGTTTTCATGTCAAGTTAGTATTTTATAAATCACAAACATCGCGTAGAAACTGGCGTACGCCACTTTTTGAGCGTATATCCCTTTATAAATGAAGCCCCAGGTCCATTTGGGGCAGGGGGGAAAGGTGGGAGGCAGGGTGGGTGTCTTTGTTTGTCCTGTATACTTGGACTAGTGTTCCATTATGTGGCCTCTGTCTCCTGGATATTCTTAATCTCTTATGCCCTGGGAATCCTACTGTAATTGGCCATATAAGATTGTCCAGTTAAATGTCTCTAGACTTATTCTGTATTCAGGCGGCATGCGTATATAAGTTGGAAGGGACCTTTTCTTTAATTACTCGTGCAGCAACACGCGAGTAATGCATAATGTTCGTGTTTAAGCATCTCAGTGTGCTAATGTATGCACCCAGGGCAGCATGGCTCGAAATCCCAGCGTTCGTTGTATTATTGCCCATTCTCAAACAAATGTCTCCATCTGCTTCATTCTCTACTGTCGCTCTGTCCTCGGTGAAACTGCATGGGAAATGGATAAAGTTACGGAGAAGGCTGGAAGGGCCACCAAAGAAAAGAGCAATCACCCACCTGTTACTTTTCAATCAGCCAGGGTTCAATAACTTGAAATGTCTCATATCACATCAGCGCCCAGTTCAATCTGCTGGGAGAGAGGGGACTTAACCTCCCGCTCTGCACCTGCACACACACACACACACACACACACACACACACACACACACACACACACACACACACACACACACACACACACACACACACACACACACACACACACACACACACACACACACACACACACACACACACACACACACACACACACACACACACACACCCCCACACACGCACACGCACACACACACACACACACACACACACACACACACACACACACACACACACACACACACACACACACACACACACACACACACACACACACACACACACACACACACACACACACACACACACACACACACACACACACACACACACACACACACACAATGCATATGAAAGCTGATAACACTATTTACAGTATATCTTGAAGTAAAGCAAATGTCAGGTCATCGGTTTTGATGTGTTTTTGCGCAACCTTACAGATGCATTATGCTTTTCGTGGGAATATATACAATCATGTAAACAGGATCATTTTAAAACAATCTAAATGTAATCATATGAACTTGTTTAAATATAATATTTGAAAAACATGGATCTGGAACAATTCTTAACTTGTGGAACAAATCAAAACCAAAATAACTGCTATAACATCATTTGAACACATACATCCAAATTAAAATGAACCAATCAATTTAACACATCAACTTTGAAGAGTCCTCTCCTGCTGATGTTCAGGTGTATATCAGTATGTAGTGTCTCTACTTTAAAGAGTCCTCTCCTGCTGATGTTCAGGTGTATATCAGTATGTAGTGTCTCTACTTTAAAGAGTCCTCTCCTGCTGATGTTCAGGTGTATATCAGTATGTAGTGTCTCTACTTTAAAGAGTCCTCTCCTGCTGATGTTCAGGTGTATATCAGTATGTAGTGTCTCTACTTTAAAGAGTCCTCTCCTGCTGATGTTCAGGTGTATATCAGTGTGTAGTGTCTCTACTTTAAAGAGTCCTCTCCTGCTGATGTTCAGGTGTATATCAGTGTGTAGTGTCTCTACTTTAAAGAGTCCTCTCCTGCTGATGTTCAGGTGTATATCAGTATGTAGTGTCTCTACTTTAAAGAGTCCTCTCCTGCTGATGTTCAGGTGTATATCAGTGTGTAGTGTCTCTACTTTAAAGAGTCCTCTCCTGCTGATGTTCAGGTGTATATCAGTATGTAGTGTCTCTACTTTAAAGAGTCCTCTCCTGCTGATGTTCAGGTGTATATCAGTATGTAGTGTCTCTACTTTAAAGAGTCCTCTCCTGCTGATGTGCAGGTGTATATCAGTATGTAATGTCTCTACTTTAAAGAGTCCTCTCCTGCTGATGTTCAGGTGTATATCAGTATGTAGTGTCTCTACTTTAAAGAGTCCTCTCCTGCTGATGTTCAGGTGTATATCAGTATGTAGTGTCTCTACTTTAAAGAGTCCTCTCCTGCTGATGTTCAGGTGTATATCAGTATGTAGTGTCTCTACTTTAAAGAGTCCTCTCCTGCTGATGTTCAGGTGTATATCAGTATGTAATGTCTCTACTTTAAAGAGTCCTCTCCTGCTGATGTTCAGGTGTATATCAGTATGTAGTGTCTCTACTTTAAAGAGTCCTCTCCTGCTGATGTTCTGGTGTATATCAGTATGTAGTGTCTCACTTTAAAGAGTCCTCTCCTGCTGATGTCCAGGTGTATATCAGTATGTAGTGTATCTACTTTAAAGAGTCCTCTCCTGCTGATGTTTAGGTGTATATCAGGATGTAGTGTCTCTACTTTAAAGAGTCCTCTCCTGCTGATGTTCAGGTGTATATCAGTATGTAGTGTCTCTACTTTAAAGAGTCCTCTCCTGCTGATGTTCAGGTGTATATCAGTATGTAGTGTCTCTACTGTGACATGTCTCCATGCTTTAATGTTCAAAAAGCCCTTTATTTGTTCTCATACTGCCTCTTTTCACCCTCTGTCTGAAACCAGAGCCCAGTCTGCTCTGATTGGTTATCTGGCCGGCTCTGTTGTGATTGGTCAACTGCTTAAAGATGTCCTATATAACACTGCAGGAAAAGAGAAAACCCAAAAGCATAGTAGGGCCTCTTTAAAAGAAGGACACCATATTCATCCCAAGAGTTATTGGTCGGGGTAATCAGTCCTAATGTTCAAACAGACCATACAGCAATCTCCTTCTTGTACACTAGGAACACTTAATTAAACTTTAACAGTCTGAGTTAGACAAATTAAGTGGCACCTTACTAAATTTGGTTAATTACTTTCTCGCCTCATTAGGCCTCTAGCACAGTCATTGACTTTTAGTATTGTTTATTTATTATTTTTGCCATATATTTCTCACTGTGTCTCCCCTTCTCAACATCTACCATGAAGTCAGCTCACGCATTTAAAGTCTTTATATTTCTCTCTTACTTCTCTGTTCCAATATTCATGTCCTCCCTCTCTCCCCCTTTCCTTTCCTGTAGCTGACAGCCTGTACAATTCCCATCTCTCACTCAGATCCTCAATGGCAGACATGTGCTGTGTTCAACCCTTCTCCTTCCAACTCTAATTGGAGTGTGGACAGGGCTATTAGCGTGTTAGCGCTCCCATCTGATAAAGGTCAAACCTCCTTTTCTCGAATAGGAAAGGTGGGTAAGGCGGGAGTGTGTGTTGGTGTGTGTTTGAGTCTCCACTTATTCATCTCCACCTTTTAGGTTTCAGTGAGAGGAGAGGCAGGGCCTGTCTGATGGCGGCTAAATGCTTTACCCTCCCACTGTAGGAGTTTAACTTCTCCCCTGGGAGAGTCCAAACCCACTACACACACACACACACACACACACACACACACACACACACACACACACACACACACACACACACACACACACACACACACACACACACACACACACACACACACACACACACACACACACACACACACACACACACACACACACACACACACACACACACACACACACACACACACACACACACACACACACACACACACACACACACACACACACACACACACACACACACACACACACACCGGATATATAGACGTGGGTTTGCTGTGATTATGGAGGTGCTGTGCAGGTGCTTGGCTGCTGTCAGATTACGGTAATGTTCTCTCCTGGATGATTTAGTATCTGCTGTGCTCCTGCTCATTATGGCCAGAGAGACGGAGGGAAAGCAGAGGGGAGATGATTCATAAGGATTTAAGGGGGCGCAATTGAATTTAATGCAAATCAGATTTAAATTTAAACAAGATTACGGTAAAGTAACAGAGCGTAACGGCATACTGCGTGGAGGTGCTATTATTCATGTTTAAACAGGTAAAAGAAAGTTCGACCTTCTGTTTTATTCGCATTTATTGTAGGGGGTTTACAGTTTTATCAAAGGGGTTTTTCACATATATATTGTACATACCACATTTTCGAAAACAAATTGGAGACTATGTGTGCTGTTGCTACCATTTTTGTAATGCTCAGAGTAGAACAATATACAAAGATTCTTGATAATGAAATGTTCTGCTGTCCCTCCTTTGATTTCTGTTGTGTTTTCACCACATGGCACGGCAACAATTGACTCTTTCTTTGGACCAGATGCCTTTTAAATTATTCCGTTTTCAGATACACTTCAGATGATCTGTCTGTGATGCTGGTCATTCCTCTTGAGTGCAACACTCACTGATCCATGATACCGTCAAATAAACAGGGGGTCCGTCTGCACTTCAATAGTCCATATCCATATGCGAATGCGTATATTGTAGTGCCGAGAGATAGGAGTCGGAGACGGTGCATCGAAGGTGCAAAAGGGTACTTTATTTAGGAGCAGAAAAGGACATGTTGTCCGGTTGCAGTACGGGAAGAGAAAAGGAAGAAAAGCAAGGAGGGCACACAATATATACAGTTAACCACATATATGTCCGTGCGGAAACAACACACCTGTAGTTCCATGTGTGAAGTGTGTCAGTGTGTTAATAAGTGATCACTACAATATTATTTTATGCGCGCGTGCGGTCAACAAAAAGTGTCCTTCTCCAGCTCACTCCCCCTCCATCTGTCACAAAGTGCGCAGGTAAAAGCAACCGGATATAACTGCAAACGTCACCACACAAATCCAATGACACGCCCACCACCGATAGTGACTCAAAAACATGTACCGTAACAAACACGGAAACATACTTCATACAGTATGTGGCTCCGTCCTACACTTGCTAACTGCTATTTGAAAATCCTTGCTACCGATTTTATAAAGAAATGAAATAGCTGTTTTTTTAAACACAGATTTTGTACAGGATGTCCCTTGAAACTAATCTGTGGTCTGCAGTGTTGTGGATCCACCTTCTAGTATTGGTTTGATGTAACTTGCAGAAGTACCAGGTACTATCGACAACATGTCCATGGAAAACCAGAACGAGCGTGAGCAGAGCTATGCTGTATGGCATTAGTTTTACACACCACCCTTGTACTGTATATGTATGATAGTTTCGTGACTGAAAAGCCCCTGACTTTGAGATGATCAGATCAAGTATTGTGTACTCTGATTCTTTGTGACATGAACACATCTTGCTCTGTGCAGGTTGTGTACAAACAAAGAGGTCATGTTTGTGATGTTCACCTGTCAGTCACAGCTCAGTTAACTGATGAGTTATTGATGCGGCCGCCTCAACTCACTTTACCTTTTCACATCATGGGCGGATCCAGTTGTCTTTAAAGGCCAGTGTTTAAAACAAAGACGTTATTTATGTTTGGCGATGTCATTGTTATTGTTTGTTGGATGCTTGACTACCGATGTTGGATCGATTTTGACTGGTATTATATTATCGATATTATTATTATATCATCACTTAACTCTGACTCTGAAGCTGAAATGGGTTGGACAATTTAGTCCTCAAGACACATTATAGGAAATACAAATCTCAAGGTCCTTTCAGTAGTTGTTCTACAGCCTTTAGGGACATAACATGAACTTGATCTGCAGATGGATATGATCTCCTCCAAGTTCGATTTTCAACATGTTCAAACCCTTTAAGTAAATCACTTGAATCTTGAGTTAAAGTTAATTCCTCAACAGCATCCTTGATCTTGGCACAGCATATAAGCAGATCTAAATTTCGCAAAAATTACCCAAATTGGGATCAATTAAGTGCTATCTATCTATCTATCTATCTATCTATCTATCTATCTATCTATCTATCTATCTATCTATCTATCTATCTATCTATCTATCTATCTATCTATCTATCTATCTATCTATCTATCTATCTATCTATCTGTCTATCTATCTATCTATCTATCTATCTATCTATCTATCTATCTATCTATCTATCTGTCTGTCTGTCTATCTATCTATCTGTCTATCTATCTATCTATCTATCTATCTATCTATCTATCTATCTATCTATCTATCTATCTATCTATCTATCTGTCTGTCTGTCTATCTATCTATCTATCTGTCTATCTATCTATCTATCTATCTGTCTGTCTGTCTGTCTATCTGTCTATCTATCTATCTATCTCTATATATCTATCTATCTATCCATCCATCCATCCATCCATCCATCCATCTATCTATCTATCTATCTATCTATCTATCTATCTATCTAGAAAAGTTTCCTAAAGGACCTGGAAACTAAATTGTTTTATTCCGAGATCAAAGACGCAATTTAAACTCAATCGGTTCAGCCAACCAGGACGAAAGAAAATATACAATGCTTAAACAAAAAGGGATAATTTAAAATGTACAACTCCATGACGCCGATACATTACTACTTTAAGATCACATGATATGATTGAAAATCTTTAAAACAGTTAGTAAGTGGACCTTTATAAGACATTGTTTTGTCCCTATATCCACCCTTTACATACAATCCAGGAATAGTGACAGCAGAACTCACAAAAGCAAATACTTCTTTCCTAAACTCTGAATCTAAAGTGATCTTAGGGAGGATTTTTGCTTCTGCCATCCTGCCTGTGGGATAAAAATGCAACATTGACTTGAGTCCAGATTCTCACCTGGGACACGTTTGACGGTGAAAGATATTCCTTATGAAGTTGAACAAAACACTTCAGCTTTGTCTGCGTTTGTTTGCATCACTTCAGTATTCCCAGAAGTAGTCGGTATGTTTGCTACCGGAGTGAACACACTGACACCTGGTGTGCTCACAATTTGTTTTATACGACACAGAGGAAAAGCTTGCACGGTGTTCGCCCCACAGGAGGGGAGACGGATTGTCAGAAGATATCAAAAACAAAGTTATAAGGATATTTGGGCTTATGTGAAGCTCATTGTTACCTTTTCCTTTCCCTGGTAACAACCTTTGGAGATATATTTCCCCCAGCTATCTGGTGGAACGTCTCCGTAATGAGTTCACCTGGGAGTGTCTGAAAAACTCCCAAAAGCAGAAAAAGTGGGAGATGTGATGTTTAAACGCCACTGCTTATTGCACCACGAGACAGATATTGCCCAAGTTACAGAGGAGTTTGACATCTCATAGAGGAAAGAAAAAGACAGATAGCAAGTGGCAGACTTTGAGGACACATTGTATTGTGTAAAAAGCAGATTGCATATAACTAATCCAAACCAGTATCTAAAGTAAACCAACAAAAACCACATATCTGATAAATCTACTTCAGGTCAAAATATTCGTCAATCAAAATCCAGCATCAGTTTTCTTCTTTTCATCCAAGTTTATTGTCGGAAATTAAATCAACAAGAACAAGAGTGTTGAAATGAATAACAAGGCATAACAAACGTGGAAATAGAGGAACTGTAATAGGGGGGGAAAAACTAAACTAAATATCATTGTATGTTTGGAAAATCAAGCAAAGAAAGTGCACAATTTTTAAACGTTCTTATTGTTTGGTGTCCCATATCATCAATAAGCTGAGTATTAAGGTACATTTGAAACACTTCAAAAGGTTAATCTCCAATTAGTCTGCAACATAAAATGTATACATATCTGTATACTGTATAATTTTACATTCGGGATTGTTGGAAACGTCATTTCGATCTCTCTGTCTGTACACACAAACTTAACATTGACATTAAAGTTGACTTTGAAAAAACAACATCGTTCTCCCAAAAGCAGGAAATTGATATTGCATATTAGTTCCATTATGCAGGAAGGATGCCAAGCTTATGGAAACATCCACATCATCCAAACGATCATAAGAAGATTAAAACATTTACTTCAATATCAGGCAGGGCAACTGCCAATGGAGACAGTCATTTTGGATGCAGATAAGGGGGCATTTCCCCCCCCTAAATGGACACTTGTTGGTAATGGGCCATGAGCTGCCTCATGCCAATAGTGGCTCAAGGGCCTTAAACAGGTGATCATTTGGATAATGTGTTCATGAATACAACATGTGTGAGTCTAAAGTGATACAAATAAATTGGTACACACTTCATTTTTCCTTTGAAGGTGGGGTAATGACCTGGAGTGATAAAGCACAAGTATTACTTGGTACATAAGTCAATGAAAAAGGTTGCAAAAAGTAAGATATTACTGACTATTCCCTTAGAGTGTGCTTATGCCATCTGTCAGAGATACTTTAAAAACATGGAGTGGAGGTGAAGCAACAGCCTGTGTGAGGATATCGCTGCCAGCACAGATGGGATTGGTGCAGCTCAGCAGAAAAGGTCTGCCCGCGTTCATACCTACGCTGCAGAAAGTGGGCAGACCATTTCAGGTTCAGAAAGAAACTGACTGCATGCAGATTTTACTGTATGGCCACCTGGGGAGGGAAGTTAAACTAGTTAACTAGTTGGGGGCGGGAGTGGTTCAGTCTGTAGGGGATTGGACTTTGGACCGAAGGGTCGCCGGTTCTCGTCCCGATCGGATACAAAAATACATGGAGTGTGGACTGGTACTGGAGAGGAGCCAATTCACTTCCTGGGCCACTGCCGAATTGTCCTTGAGCAAGGCACCTAACCCCCCATCTGCTCTCTGGCGCCGGCTGGACAGGCTGCCTCCGCTCTGACCTCTCAACTGCATGTGCATGTGTGCATATAACTGTGTGTGTATTTGTATATGTATATGCATGTTGTAAAAAGTGTGTACTGTGTGTACTGTATACAAACGCATCTGTGTGGAGTGGAAACTGAAGGTCCATCTTCTTCTGAATATGAAACGTTGTCCATGTCCAACCATGTTTAAAGGCAAACTTGTTTTTGTGGTGTCGGATTTTGAGTGGAGAATCCTTCAGTCATCTAGGGCTGAAACTAGCAGCTCACACTGTAATAATAATAATAATAATACATTTTATTTTTAGGCGCCTTTCATGACACCCAAGGACACCGTACTTTAAAAAAAAAAAAAAAAAAAAAAAAAACTAAATAAAAAATAAATAAAATAAAAGCTACACTACAGTGAGTAAGCAGATTTGAACAGGTGGGTTTTTAATTGGGATTTGAACATGGTGATTGTGTCTGACTGTCGGGTGTGCGGGGGGAGGGAGTTCCAGAGTCTGGGAGCAGTGCAGCTAAAAGCCCGAGCACCCATGGTGACGAGGCGTGGGGTGGGGACGGTCAGCAGACCAGCAGAGGAGGAGCGGAGGGAGCGAGAGGGGGTGTACTCCTGAAGAAGGTCAGCCAGATAGGGGGGGGCCAGGTTATGTAGGGCTTTGTAAGTGAGCAGTAGGTTTTTGAAGTTGATACAGGATTGAACAGGGAGCCAGGAGTTGGATGAGGATGGGGGTGATGTGTTCGGAGGCCTTGGTGCCGGTGATGATCCGGGCTGCGGAGTTCTGTATGATTTGTAGTTTATTGATGAGCTTGGTGGGTATGCCTGAGAGGATGGCGTTACGGTAGTCGATGCGGGACTCTTCAAGAGGCTCTATTATGATATTAGGGGTTTTCTCTTTCCTGTAGTGTGTTAAAGGTCTCCTATCATGCTATTTTTAGGCATATATTATGGCTCTCAGATATGTAACAATATATAAAAACATGTCTATGATGTGTTTTGCTCAAAATACCAAACAGATCATGCATTTTAGACATCCATCATTTCCCTCTATTCCAGCCCTGTTAGAAAACTGCTGATTTGGGGTCCTTAGCTTGAAAGAAAAAAAAAAGAGGAGGGGCGCTTGTGCTTGCTCAGAATTCTACGAGATACTCAGCTAAATGTTGCCGTGATGAAACGCCATCATGTTCCAAACCACATCAAGGATTATCTCTGAAACAGTATGGAGCTCAAATGCTTTTTCTCTTGGGGGTTTATCACAAGGTGAGTTCCTTTTTTATTATTTCCTGCTTTTTTACACATGCTCTCTCCAGTACAGGTTAGCTCTGAGTGTTAGCGATGCTAATGTAAACAAAGACCATATTACGTCCAAATCAGTTGTTTCTGATAGCAACTTTCTGATAGGGCCGTGGGTCTGCATTTCCGGTATTACGTCATATCGGACGCAAATCTGGTTGTACCCCTATTTTTTAGAGATTTGGGTACGGAGGAAAAGAGAGAGGGTTTGGTTTTCTGACACACATATTTATGTATAAAAGACATCAAAAAGTGCGTTTTGCATGATAGGTCCCCTTTAAAGAGGTGTTGGTGCATGTAAACGGTCTGCAAAAGGCTAAAATCCCAAAGTTCCTTCCAGAGGGAGAAAGCTGAATATCTCCAAGTATCAGTAAGTGAAGGGTTTTTTCGTTTGTATATAACATTCTCTGTTTCCTTTAGGGCAGACACAGGAATCAACTTTCCTTTTTATTCTGTGCTAGAAAAACGTATTTCCAAAGCAGGGGTCTTTAGTTCAAACTCTTGGCAGATACGATGATCCATTGGCAAAGAAAAGAGAGAATAAAGTTGGAGACTAATTGATCATCAGTCACTGCAGTCTCTCTCCAGCTCTCTGTATCTCTCTCTGCCAGGATGGAGTCATTACTGCCTCACACACTGCCTCTGAAATGACTGGTCTAAATCACCAACTCACCTGCAGCACTGTGTGTGTGTGTGTGTGTGTGTGTGTGTGTGTGTGTGTGTGTGTGTGTGTGTGTGTGTGTGTGTGTGTGTGTGTGTGTGTGTGTGTGTGTGTGTGTGTGTGTGTGTGTGTGTGTGTGTGTGTGTGTGTGTGTGTGTGTGTGTGTGTGTGTCAGGAGAGGAAGTAACCTTTTTCTTTTTAGTGCTAAAACACAGCCAGCATTAATTGAATCACTTCAAGAAACCTATAAACAATAATAATACTTTATATTAAGCAATTATTTAATATTTTGTGTTTCTTTTATCCTTCTCTTTTCCCCCTATTAATTATTTTGTTCCACCAAGGTATATTTTCGACTGTGCACTGACTGCATATACATATTCAGTGGTACATTAATTATCAAGGAAATGCTCTATATTAACAGTTCATGGCGATCGTCTATATTAAGCATAACTTTATACTTAAGAAAACATCTTTCATCATGGTATAGCTTTGTTTCCAAAACAAATACCCACTTTCCAGCACTGTATTCCCTTCTAATGCATTATTATACTGAGTGCTTTAATACCAAAAGAAGCACTTAAATTCAATTAAAAGGCTGTATTGATGGACTGTGACATGAATATGTAACGTTTCACAATTCACTTATTGAAGATATAGTGTAACATCATAGTCAATATTTTTCTAGAAGCGGCACGAAAATACTTTGGATATTATTTTGTTATATTTATTATACTGTATATATACTCTGTTAGATAAAGAGACAGAGAGATGCATCATACCCCACCATACTGACATATAGAACATACTGTATCAGTGGCGATCCGTCAGGGCCTTCAAGGTATTCAGAGAATAGCCTGGAACTCAGTGTCACGATTCTCATGTTATGTCACGTTTGTAGTTTTGTCTGTGTTGGTGTTTTTCTTGTCTTTGGGTTTCCTGTTTTATTGTGTAAAGTGTTCACCCCCGTTTCCTGCCTGTCTGCTTTCTGTCTGTTTCCCTCCCTGATTACCCGATTGTGTTCACCTGTTGTCCTTGTGTTTCTCCTCCCCTGTCCAGCTGTGTCTTGTTCTGTGATTACCCGTCTGTGTATTTAGTCTAGTCTTCCCCTGTGTTCCATGTCGGTTCATTGTTTCCCCTCCATGTCATTCCACGGTCTGTGTTCCTTGTGCTGCTTTGGATATTTTGGATTCTGCCTTGTTTTTGCCACAGCTTTATTATTTAATAAAGCTCGCTTTTCGTTATTCTGCATTTGAGTCCTACCTGCTTCATCCATTCGTAACAGAATGAACTGACCAAATTTGGACTCAGCAGATTTCAATGTTTTGGCCCCACAGGCGGAATGTCTTGGGTACTCTCTGGAGTACATTTTTTACACCTGGAAGAACGCCTCATCTAGACGGGGTAAAGAGGCTGCTTTGAAGGAGGCACGCCGGGAGGTTGCTCGCAAGCCCTGGCTCAGGAGCTTGTTGCCGGAGTGGCTACAAACCTTTTCAAGTAGCCCTGAGGAATTGGCACAAGCTTCTAACCCTTTCCTGGGATCCAACTACTGTCCTGTTGAAGGTCCACAGAGTCTCCAAGAAGCCTCTATGAGACGCAGGGCCAGGATTCCAGCCCGTGCTCCAACAGCCATGATCCCGGCTTCAGTTCCGGTTTCCACAGCCATGGATCCATGCACCAGTACCGGCCCGCAGAGCTATTTTTCCTTGCTCGATTACCTGGCCCACACAGCCATGGTCCAGGCCTCTGTTCCGGTTCCAGCGGATCCAGTTCCAACCTCAGACCTTTTCTCAGGAACCCGTCTGGCGTTTGGAGGTCCACGGAGCCTCCAAAAGGTCTCTGGAAGATGCAAGGCCAGGATTCCAGCCCGTATTCCAGTGGCTCCGGCTCCAGTGCCGGTCCCAGCAGCCATGGTTCCGGTCCTAGTTCTGGCCCCAGCGGCCATGGTTCCGGCCCTGGTTCCGGCCTCAGCAACCATGGTTACAGCCCCAGTTCTGGCCCCAGCAGCCATGGTTCCGGCCCCAGTCCTGGTCCCAGCTGCCATAGTCCCTCCTCAGGTCACTTTCCTAGTCCCTTCTCTAGTCCCTTCTCCAGTCCCACCTCTAGTCACTTCTCAAGTCCCGCCTCTAGTCAATTCCCTAGTCCCATCTCTAGTCCCTCCTCTAGTCACTTCTCGAGTCCCCTCTCGAGTTCCCTCTCGAGGTCCCTCCTCTAGTCCCTCCTTTAGTCCCTGCTCTAGTCCCTCCTCGAGTCCTCTCTCTAGTCCCTCCTCGAGTCCCCTCTCTAGTTCCCCTCTCAAGTCCCCTCTCGAGTTCCCTCCTCTAGGTCCTCCTCTAGTCCCTCCTCTTGTTCCTCCTCTAGTCCCCTCTGGAGTTCCGTCTCTAGTTCCCCTCTCGAGTCACGTCTCAAGTCCCTACCCAATGTCCTGGTCTGTTGGAGGTTCCGCTGGGGGTCCTGCCAACTCCATGTCCAGTCCCGTTGGAGGCCCCGTCGACTATTCCTCTGCCGGGGGTCCTACCAATCGTATGTCTGTCCCGTTGGAGGTCCCGCCGTCTACTCTCCTGCCGGGGGTCCTGCCAACCCTTTGTCCTGTGCCGTTGGAGGCCCCGCCGACTGCTCTTCTGCCGGGGGTCCTGCCAGCTCCTTGTCCTGTCCTGTTGGAGGTCCCGCCGACTACTCTCCTGCCGGGGGTCCTGCCAACTACTCTCCTGCCGGGAGTCCTGACAACCCTATGTCCTGTTCCGTTGGAGGCCCCACCATCACCTGTCTCACCGGGGGTCCTGCCAACTACTGGTCCTCTTCCGTGGGGGATCCTGCCGAAGCCTGTCCCACTGGCTCCGGTTCCTGTTCAGCCGACACCGGGTCCTGCCCGGCCTCCGGAGCTGTCTGGTCTTCGCCCTCGAGCCCGTCCCCCTGAGTGCCGCGGTCTTCGTCCTTGGGCCCGGCCCCCTGACTCTTCCTGCCGCTGCTTTTGCCCTCATGCACGGCCCCCTGAGTTTGCCCGCTGTGGCCTTCGCCCCTTTTTGAACTTTGCCTTGCCCCCGGGCCTTCCGCCCGAGACCCCGTCCTTGGTCTCTGCCTTGCTCCCGGGCCTTCCGCCCGAGACCCCCTCCTTGGTCTCTGCCTTTCCCCCGGGCCGTCCGCCCGAGACCCGTCCTCCAGACCCCCTCCACCCACCCTGCTGGACCTTTTTTTGGGACGTCTGGGATCCGTCCCTTGAGGGGGGGGTTCTGTCACGATTCTCAGGTTATGTCACGTTTGTAGTTTTGTCTGTGTTGGTGTTTTTCTTGTCTTTGGGTTTCCTGTTTTATTGTGTAAAGTGTTCACCCCCGTTTCCGGCCTGTCTGCTTTCTGTCTGTTTCCCTCCCTGATTACCCGATTGTGTTCACCTGTTGCCCTTGTGTTTCTCCTCCCCTGCCCAGCTGTGTCTTGTTCTGTGATTACCCGTCTGTGTATTTAGTCTAGTCTTCCCCTGTGTTCCATGTCGGTTCATTGTTTCCCCTCCATGTCATTCCACGGTCTGTGTTCCTTGTGCTGCTTTGGATATTTTGGATTCTGCCTTGTTTTTGCCACAGCTTTATTATTTAATAAAGCTCGCTTTTCGTTATTTTGCATTTGAGTCCTACCTGCTTCATCCATTCGTACTCACACTCAGATAAAACAAACAACACATCGATTTAATTATATAAATAAAATGTAATAACATTTATATTAAATGAGAATGGTATCTGTGTTGTTCTGTAATATTACAGTGTTACGTTGATTTGTTTGTCCTTCTCGGACCTTGCACTACGCATTTCAGTGGTTTTGTGTTAGAAAAGAAAGCAACCAATCAGATCTGGTTCTGGGTCTCTGGGTAGAATATCCTTCAAGGTATTCAACATCCTTGATCGAATGCCCTGGCCGTTGCACTGAATGAGAGCGTATGTTTGGACTGACAGTTTGATCAACCAATCATATTGATTTGTAGCCAATGGGCGTATTATTTCAGAGTTCCCCTCGGTTCCATGTGCCATCCGACCTCTGCAGCTCATCCAGAATGCAGCGGCTCGTCTGGTCTTCAACCTTCCTACATTTTCCCACACTACTCCGCTCCTCCGCTGCCTTCACTGGCTTCCGGTAACTGCTAGAATTCACTTCAAGACACTGGTACTTGCGTACCATGCTGCGAATGGATCTGGCCCTTCCTACATCCAGGACATGGTTAAACCGTACACCCCAGCGCGTGCACTTCGCTCTGCATCAACCAAACGGCTCGCTGCACCCTCGCTGCGAAGGGGACCCAAGTTCCCATCAGCAAAAACACGTGGGTTTGCTATCCTGGCTCCAAAATGGTGGAATGAGCTCCCCATTGAAATCAGGACAGCAGAAAGCTTACACACCTTCCGGCGCAGACTGAAAACTCATCTCTTTCGACTCCACCTCGAGTGATAGAATTACTAACAAAGAACTGCTAACAGAGCACTTATATACTAATAAAGGACTGGCGTATCTAAAGCCAGTTGAGTGGCACTTGAAATGTTTGGCTCTATGAAACCTGATGTTCTTATATGATTCTGTTTTCTCCAAGGTTGTGTCTTCCTGGTCGAATGTACTTATTGTAAGTCGCTTTGGATAAAAGCGTCAGCTAAATGCAATGTCATGTAATGTTCCAGGGTGCTCGAGAAGGCCCGCTAGTTAACTGGCTCGAGACAGAGGATCTAGATGAATGCGACGAAGCAATTCATGCCGTTTTATTGTTTTTAACGTTGAAATGGCAACAGGTGAAGATGAAGTTGTTGCGGAATTGTTGTGAGTACCCTTTTCAAGACGACAATTCAGTGAAAAGACGAACATTATAACGGGGGAGGGGTGTGTGTCTACAGAAGGTCCAGTTGTGATAGACACGGTTCGCCACTGGAACATATGGACTTCATTCAAGTCACAGTTGCTGATAATATAATCCACTACATGTAAAATACTGAACAGTTCATAATGGCTCTTGTAACAGGAGCCATGCCAGGAATCGAATGTTGGAACTGCTCAAACGGCAAGATGTGGAGCATAATCTCTGACATCCCAGAAATCAATCTGATCGACAGCCGGATAGTTGATTGTTCGAGGAAATAATATAGTGTCTGTGTCGAACTCAGCGTTAAACGACGAAAGCGCTTTGAGTCATTGAAAAAGTGCTATAATAAATGTAAGGAATTATTATTATTATTAGCCCACCTGAAGTCGAGGCAAAAGTGATCATTTTACAAACCCAAGTGATCCGTTTAATCATATATAGTCCAGAACAGCACAGCCAGAGTTCTCACCGGTACAAAAAGGTCAGCACACATAACCCCCATACTTGCAAAACTACACTGGCTCCCAGTCCACTACAGGATCCAGTTCAAGGTTCTGCTCCTCACGTACAGAGCCCTGAATGGACAAAGCCCAAAATACCTCTGTGACCTCATTCATACCCAGACATCTACCCGCTCTCTCCGCTCCAGCCACGCTCCTCTTCTCTACATCCCCCGCACACGTCTCCGAACAATGGGAGACCGAGCCTTCTGCTCATTCGCCCCGCGCCTCTGGAACTCCCTCCCAGATCAGCTGAGATCTGCCCCTTCCACCTAGGTCTTCAAAACCGGCCTTAAGACCCTCTTCTTTCGGCAGGCCTTCGAATAAACTTTGAGCACGGTACACCTGGAGTACTGCCATCTTTATCGCTATCTCCGACTTTTATTTTTGTACTCTATTTTATATTTTATTTTTTGATTTCTTATTATTATTAAAATTATTTGTCTTTTATCTCAAAGCGTATCAGTATCCCTTGTTGTGAAGCACTTCGAGATTTGTCTTGGCAGATGAGAAGCGCTATATAAATTAAATATATTATTATTATATATATATTTTAACATCCCCTAATTCGGCTGTTGGCTGAAAATAATATTTAATTAATGGAATATTTCCTTGTCAATAAGAAATCATTATAGCTGTCTATTTAGCAAATCATGACACTCAGACACACACACACACACACACACACACACACACACACACACACACACACACACACACACACACACACACACACACACACACACACACACACACACACACACACACACACACACACACACACACTAGGGGTGTTGAAAATAATCGTTTCTACGATGCATTGCGATGCGGACGTGGACGATTCGGTCTCGATGCAGTGACGGAAGATAATCGGTTATAGAGTAGTAACGTTGCTTCCTGATTTTCCGGCCTCGGCAACGTTTTTTCTGTCACTTTAATATCAAATCGGTCGGTGACGCAGAGATCAGGGAACAGACGTGACAGCGGCACAGCAACACGGAGCAGTCTGCTTTATCCACCAACACAAGAACACCAGTCCAGAACCAACAGCAGAAGGACCCGCTCTCAATCACTCCGTGTCTCTGAGCCGCAGCGACACGGAGTGTGTGACAGGGATGTATGTTTTTCAAAAATAATCGCGTTACAATCATGTCAGGTTTTTGGTGGATTTAATTAAGTCTTAGATTGCAAAGTATGAATGTCCTCTAGCAATTTTCAGACGATATACATGTGTAAAGTTTGTGAAGGCAGGAGGAAAAAAGCTTCCGCGATCACCGTCTCCTCTCCGTTCCTCCAAGCCCCGCCCCCTCCCTGAAAATAATGAGTGACAGGCGGATAGTGACCCGATAGAAACTTTATTATTCACTTAATCACTGAGATATAATGAAGCTAATTTAATCTCATACATTCATGGGATTTATGTAACAGTAAAACAGAGAATGGAAGTGTGCACCCACATGCAGTATTTTTGTTTGTATAATACTCCTGTTGTCTGCTGTGTTCAGACTCAAGTCCTGTGTGTCATGCCACATTCAGGACATTCAGTGTCCTTAACAGAAGACCGTGGTTAGAAGCTGCAGCTAGACTGCAGAAGCATTAGCTTTTTGTTTTTGAGGATGGAACAACTTCACACACGGAGGCTAGACCTATACAATTCATTTATTTTGGTTTATAAATGAATGTCAAGACATTTATGTTATTGATTTCTGAAGCACTTTCTAAATAATAAAAAGAGAGTTCATATGTATTTACTGCATGTATGCATTGATGAAAAATAAGCCATGTGCAGTAATATAGAAAATTGAGGATGCAACGCATTGGTATGAATCGTGATGCACCGTGATGCACCGGGATATCGAACCGAATCGAATCGTTGACAGGATAATCGTAATCGAATCGAATCGTGAGACCAGTGAAGATGCACAGCCCTAACACACACACACACACACACACACACACACACACACACACACACACACACACACACACACACACACACACACACACACACACACACACCACACACACACACACACACACACACACACACACACACACACACACACACACACACACACACACACACACACACACACACACACACACACACACACACACACACACACAGGAAAGGTTATCTTATAGGTCAATGAAAGAGGTCTGTCAACTCTTTCTTTACCTTCCCAGTGCAGCAGAAGATCAGCATACTGATGTGCAAATAACTGTAATGGTTGGAAAGTTGGAGGGGAGGCAGAAATGGAGGGGAGACAGAGATAGAGTTCACTGCCTCTGTCTGGGGTTTTTTTCTGCTTGGGTTTGAGACATTGACAAGGGAGAAGCTTGCAGGCAGGCAGGCAGGCATGGCGAACAGGAGAGGCGTCCCTCAGGAGAGAAGACTCAGTCACACACACACACACACACACACACACACACACACACACACACACACACACACACACACACACACACACACACACACACACACACACACACACACACACACACACACACACACACACACACATACACGCACACACACACACAGCTCTGTGGCCAATGAGAAACCAAAAATACAGCTGTTTACTGATGTGAAACTTAACGTAGAAGTAAAAGTCTGTAAAAGTCAGCTCTCATGAATGTGTGATCATTAATGAAAATATGTTCCTTTAGAGAGTCCCTTTTGTATTCACTTCTTTTTACTGAGTGAGTTGGGGATTACATACTCTGTGTTAAGCATTTCAACATGTTTGAAGGTGTTATTTTTCCCAAAATAATACACACAAAAAATGTAAATAATGATTTGTTATTTCATCAAAGAACCATAGAAAGTGAATGAAGAACTGTTGTCACATAATATTGCAGCCTCATTCTCATATGTTCAATTAAAATATGATAAAAAACGTCCTTGTCAATTTTACATTTGTAAGTATAGGTGCTTCCTTCTTTTCTGTTTTTGAGATATCAACTTCTTATTAAATAACAAAAAAGGATCCAGTTGGGTATGTTGTTTCCCCAATATTTTTGAAAGAGGTTGTTGGAGAAATCTATGTTACAATTGCACGTTCTTGAAATCCATCTCTCAATAAACCCTATAGTCTTTTGAATGTTATAACACTACTAAAAGGAATGTAAGAGAAGTCACTCTGAGTGAAGCAATTAGAAATCAGGTCCCAAAGTCCAAAGGCAATATATTCAAATTGCTTGTTCTTTCAAAAAAACTGTGCAGAAAGCCAACAAAATTCCACTTGGAACAATATAAGAAAGTGGAAATGTGCTAATCCTCGTATATAATAAGTCTTGACAAGTTATTGTATTTTATAAACGCCTCAAACATTAAATCCTTCTTCAGATGTCAATATGCTCATTGATTGATTGTTAGGAAAAATCTCGCTCGTCACCGGCTTGGTCTTCTATATCAGGATACATGTATGTATTATCCTTGCGAGAATGGAAGTAGTCATCACACACAGGGCTGCGTGGGACAAATAGTTCCCAGAGTAGAGTCCTTGATATGCTGATATACAAGAGAGGGTGTTACAGTCAACAAGATGGAAGCATACCGGTTCAAAGCAGTATTCTGACATTAGTTAAGATTAGCTAAGGCCTGCGTAAGCAATAAACATGACAGTCATATGCCTATCTCTCAGGGGACTTTGGACCCCCCTTTGGCCCCCCTGAAAAAAACCGATTTCTTGGCTGACGGAATAGGCGGAACTAACAATATTTGTCATTCTAGTCGGACCCATTAGAGCAGGGGTCTCCGCATGATTCCACTGGGGACAGGGGGAACATGTCGAAATCCTGTTTCCCCCACTTTACAAATATGTTTAACGCAAGCTGTCATCGCCACGCAGGAGCACACAGCCTCTGTGAGCAAGTGAGACAGAGAGAGAGAGAGCTAGAGAGAGAGAGAGAGAGAGAGAGAGAGAGAGAGAGAGAGAGAGAGAGAGAGAGAGCGAGAGAGAGAGAGAGAGAGAGAGAGAGAGAGAGAGAAAGAGAGAGAGAGCATACCTTTATCTATTTAATATAGTTGTAAAAATGAAAGTAAGAAATCATTCCAATGTGTAATATAGGACAGTAAAAAAAACAAAAACAAAACAGTTTAAAGGGGAGTGATTAGTAAAATATGCATAAATAAAAAGAAAGAAAACAATGTAACATAAGATAAGAATAAACAAGTTGAAATGACATGTTATTGGTTGTGATCATATTCTAAAGATGTTTGGATTATTGAAAAGTATTCATCTCCCTTTCATCCGAGTGTTGAGACCTGTATCCATGAATTAATTTTGTGCTCAAAGTGCACCAGATTGATGCTTTTAACTTCAACATTTAAAAATAAATCTTCCATGCATGCCCCCGGACCCCCCTAGAGGAGGTTAGCTCCACCCCCAAATAAAGCAGGTTAAAATAATTAAATTGAATACATTTTCTTTTAGGAAACACTGAAAACGGGTCCCACAGACCCAAACAGCACACAAAGGTTAAAGGTCAGCATATAATAATGTTAAAATGTGCTAAATATCTACACTGCAAAAAACTAAAAAAGAGGAGTAAAAGTAGCCCCCGACTTCTTTTAATTTTTGAAAGTAGCTCTCATCCTAGCAAAGGCTGGAGACCCCTGCATTAGAACGTACAAACTGTAACTATAAGTATCTGAAATAAATATGTGGACTGAAACAAATACCAATAACTGTATTGCGTTGTTTTATTATGCGCAAATACTGTCTTTGTCTTTTTCGTCCTGCACTTATTGTGCCCCCCTCAGAAAATAACTGCCCCCCCCCCCCACTCAAATTGGTCTAGAACCGTCACTGCTATCTCTCTAGGGACTGTGTCATCATGTCAATCTTAGGAACATCATAACTTCAACACAGCGTCATGTATCCATGTAGTCATACATCCGGCTACGTACACAGCTACGTAGGGCCTCTGTTATCATGTGCTACTCTGATACAGAAGGAGCATTCAGTATTTTCCCAACACAGAGTAATTCATATTAAAGAAAAGATGCAGACAGAATCGTATTAAAGCTGGAATTGATGAACATAGTGAGAGTTAAGCAGGCAAGACCAGGCAGGGCTCTGATGTCAGATGTAGAGAAAAGTTTCCGGAATATGAAATGTAGAGGGCTGTGCAGTCAGAGGGACCGGCACTTGATGTCAAAAAGCATGGATGATTAATGACAAGCGAGTGTGTTGAGGGGAGACGAGGACATCTGTGACGATATCACTCGGCTAGTCTTCAATTACTTCAAAAGTGAGTCTCAAATCAGACCATGGACGACGAGGTTAACTTGATGGTGGTAGGAGGGGGATGAGTTCTGATTTGTTCAATATGAAGAGAAGGTGCAGAGGGCAAGACTATTAATGATGGCGAGTTGTTAAACTTTGATGAAATCATCGAGGGAGGCTTACATGTTGAATGGTGTTGGTAAAATGGGGGGAGCAGGGCAGGGGCGGACTGGCCATCTGTGTTTTCTGGAAAGTCACAGGACGACCAGCAGTCCAGGGGTCATCATCTTTTAAATTGCACACTGAGAGGCGACAGCGATAATGCAAACAATTTGGCAAAGGAAATATATCTTGGATACAATCGGAGCTAAGAATAAGGCATTGTCAGAGTTGCAGACTATTCCATGTGTAATACACGAGCGTACTGGACTCTTTTTAGGAGGAAAACACATTTGCAGTTCACAAACATATTTTACGTGCTTAGGTGCAATATTGTCAATTGAACATGAGCATATTGGCTTAAAGGCTGTGCACAGAACTTATGAGGGTAAACAGTGGTGGGCTGTTCGTAAAAGTGGTTATATCAAAACCGTGCAGGTGCATGTATGCGTAATAGGTGCGCTTTGGTTCTTTAAAGGTCACCCATTATGCAAAATCCACTTCTTCATGTCTCTTCTACATCAACATGTGTCCCCTCTTCTCCATGTCTCTTCTACATCAACATGTGTCCCCTCTTCTTCATGTCTCTTCTACATCAACATGTGTCCCCTCTTCTTCATGTCTCTTCTACATCAACATGTGTCCCCTCTTCTTCATGTCTCTTCTACATCAACATGTGTCCCCTCTTCTCCTAGTCTCTTCTACATCAACATGTGTCCCCTCTTCTTCATGTTTCTTCTACAACAACATGTGTCCCCTCTTCTCCATGTCTCTTCTACATCAACATGTGTCCCCTCTTCTTCATGTCTTTTCTCCATCAACATGTGTCCCCTCTTCTTCATGTCTCTTCTTCATCAACATGTGTCCCCTCTTCTTCATGTCTTTTCTACATCAACATGTGTCCCCTCTTCTTCATGTCTCTTCTACATCAACATGTGTCCCCTCTTCTTCATGTCTCTTCTACATCAACATGTGTCCCCTCATCTTCATGTCTCTTCTACATCCACATGTGTCCCCTCTTCTTCATGTCTCTTCTACATCAACATGTGTCCCCTCTTCTTCATGTCTCTTCTACATCAACATGTGTCCCCTTTTCTTCATGTCTCTTCTACATCCACATGTGTCCCCTCTTCTTCATGTCTCTTCTACATCAACATGTGTCCCCTCTTCTTCATGTCTCTTCTACATCAACATGTGTCTCCTCTTCTTCATCAACATGTGTCCCCTCTTCTTCATGTCTCTTCTACATCAACATGTGTCCCCTCTTCTTCATGTCTCTTCTACATCAACATGTGTCCCCTCTTCTTCATGTCTCTTCTACATCAACATGTGTCCCCTCTTCTTCATGTCTCTTCTACATCAACATGTGTCCCCTCTTCTTCATGTCTCTTCTACATCAACATGTGTCCCCTCTGTGGAAAGAGACTCTGAAAGTTTCAGGAACAAAGATTCTCTCTCTTTTTGATCCATTTCTATAAAAACCTGTCTGAAAATGAGCTGATCAGATTTTGGCCACTTTATGATGTCATAATGATGTTTTGTCTTGTGTAACCATTAGCCAATCAGCAACCAAGGTAACCCCCCCCTACCTTATCACTTCCTATGATATCTCCTCCTAGAGCACCTTTGTGTTCTTTTTAGCCAAATATCTCTCAGAGGGGCGTGGGGAGGGGCTCCTTATTTTTCATCTAAAGTAACAGACAGAGAATCAGCACTTTGGAAACAGGGCTGAAACAGAGGGGATTATGGGTAATGCTGCAATGATCTGTTTGGTGTTTCAGCCAATCAGAGACAGGCTCTGTATATATCTGAGACCTATAATATATTGATGAAAAACAGTATAATAGGGGACCTTTAACAAATAGCAATACACCCCTTGTTGATGGAGGGCTTGGTCAAGGGCTTTTTTAACACTCGAACCGCCAGAGGTCGCTGTATACCTAAAACCGCCAACGGGTAAAATGTACCCGCTATTGATTTTCAAGGTACAATGTTCTTTTATTTATCATATAGAACGGTGAGTTTTGATCGCACAGGGATGAAATTTATACCAATATAATCTGTGGACTCTCAGCTTTTCATATCTTTGTGCAGATAGCATGAAGTATAAAATATCGCTAAGAGTGCTGATTTAAACGCTTGGTGTTAGACTTGTGTTTTGTTTAGGTACAAATCTCTCCATCTATCTATCTGTAATGTTCTGTTCTATGGACATATAATTGTCTACATAAACAGACGACGCGGACTACTTCTCTCATTCCGAGTGTCCATCTTTATTCAACTGGCACGTAACCTGCACACATGCATTACGTCCTCAACGTGAGCTCAGTCATCCAAGATCTTGAATTCTCCAAGATGTTACACTATCTATAACTATCTATCTGTCTATCTCTCTCCATTTATCAATATATCTATCTCTCTCTCTCAATCTATCTCTCTATCTATAAGGAACCGCAGTAGACAGAAAGGCGTTGCTATAGCAACACGTCATGTTTACGCTGCATTTTCTATGAGGTACATATTACCCGCTGGCGGATATGGGTATAAATGGCATTTTTTTTGCCGATTTTTTCAATCTGACTTCATATTGACAATTGTTAACAACAGAGGGTGCTACATAACACACTTTCAGGAAAAGTCACGGACTGAGAGACTTTAATATGTTATTGTAAAATTTACCCGTTGGCGGTTCTAGTGTTAAGTCCTAGTCTATCCCATGGACCAGTGTCATCATGATCATAATCTGAAAAATTAAGTCGGCAAACAACTAAGCAGGATCATAAAGATGTGGCATTTCCTTATCCTTCAATTAGAATATGATGCTGGTAGATTAGTGTTGGTTACTGTAATTGTCCTTGTACCCACAGGAGGAAAACAGTGATGATTGTGAATGTTTTGTGAAGGACACTGAGTCAGGCATCTGTTATATGTTGGATATCACCCAGATGGATCAAATAATAATCTTCATAAAAGGGATCACCATTGAGGCATTCAACAAAGTCCTGCCCTTGATGGAGTCCTGGGTTTTGATACATATCCAGCACACTTTTGGAAACACTTTGACAACTCAACAGGAGTCTAATGAGGAAGTTGTTGGCCCTTTTCCATCAAACTTTGAAAACAGCTCAAGTAATCAGAATTATTTGGAAGGACTTTAAAGGCACGGCTCATTTCTGCTTTTTATTGGTGACTCTTTGAAAGAAAGCATGATTGAAAGTTGAATAATCTAAAGAAAATCGAATTAAGCTTTGTGCCATATTCATGATTTTGCAGATATGAAGAATGGGAAGCATATTGATCGCTTAAGTGGAGATAGAAAATTGATCCTGAGCTATTACAAAGTGAGAAGGTTCTGGCACAACTTCACTTAGGCCCCGTCAACACGCAGACAATTTCAGTTGTATCCGCTAAAGTTCTTCATCGTATAGACCAGGGGTCTTCAACTAAAATTCAACGAGGTCCAGTTAGAGAAAATATCCCCATGCAAAGGTCCGGAACATCAAAATGTCTAACTTGCTTCATGAATTAGTGTGATATATTATATATAGTGAAGTGACCTGCAGCTTTATCAACGTCTGCATGTAATCAACAGCTGACTGCCAATCAAATAAAGAAAGTACAATTCAAAAACAACAATATTTATTGTCAATTAACATTACTTAAATACTGTGGATATGTGTAATGTTCCTCTCGGGCTGCATTTACAAATAAAATAGAGAAAATAAATAAAATAGCTTTTGAAAATGTGTGCATCTTAAAGTGCTTAATTTTAGATAAATAAAATAAAGTGTAGCAGCAGCTTGAGTTTCCCTTTTTCTTTGTTAACCGTTTCACGTCATGACTTAACAGTTTCAGACGATTATAGAACAATATCAGTCTTTACACATCATAACAATTGAACAGTTTTAAAGTTTCTCTTTCTTTCCCTCTTATATTGCAGTCCCTCACTCAGCTCGAGCTTGTCCTGCCAGGAGTTTGTAAATCTGGGCTGAAATGGAGTCAGGGCTATTCTCATACACATGCAGGTGCTCATTGGTTACAGTGATGCAAAAAAAAGAGAGAACTATTCGAAGCAGGAAAAAAACAGCATAATATACCATCTGACAAAGGCCTGTGCTATAATGCTTCAATTAACTGGCTATTCTTTATAATATACTCAGATCAATAGGAGACAGAGATGTTAAATTAAAAATCAAGGGTTTTTATTATTTTTACAACATCCTCCGAGGGTCGTACAAATTATTGAACTCAACCTCTGCTTAAAAAAACTAAAATCACAGCCCATTCATTTGGCCTTTCTTTCATGCTGTGCAAAGAAAAAGCAACCTCTTAATCCAGATATCTCACCATGACTCACGCATGCATGCATGTGCACGGTGGGGCATGACCACCAACACAGAAAGATATGGACACAAGATGTGTGCAAATGTATTTAGTATCCTATCCATGTGAACATGATTTAAGTGGGGGGGGACCTAACCTCCTCTAGGGGGGTCCGGGGGCATGCTCCCCCTGGAAGATTTTAAAAAAATAATTTAAATATTGAAGTTAAAAGCATCAATCTGGTGCACTTTGAGAGCAACATTAAGAGATCTATGGATACATCTCTCAACACCCATATGAAACAGAACTGGAAGCAGATTTTTCTTTTTGGATATTTTACAAATCACTCCCCTTTTAAACTCTATTCTTGTTATTTTTAACAACTTTTTTGTTACTGTCATATAGTATTTTATACCTGTTTTTCATTTAGTCTCATTAATAACTATATTGACCATATCAAGGTGTGCCTTAACCTCAGTGAACTGAGGTTATTTGAGCCTCTCAGGAGAGAGCTCTCTTCCACCTGGTTGAAGAAAAGCTCTTTAAATTCGTTAGCATAGCTAGCTAACCAGATGCTAATAACAACAGATCGACACTGTGCTTACAACTAAAGACACAGCCACGCAAACACTGCGGCATGTGTACAGATCCTTATGGGTACTGCAATATTTGAAGGGCTGGAGCAGAGAGCGGCGTTCCGGTGCTCTATGTCAGCACTCCTTTCAGACGAGACATATACCACGTGAAGACCTATGGTGAAGACACGTTACGCTCGTGTTGTGTTCAAGGAACCTGTCCTTGGCCAGGAAAAACAGGTAGGCCTACTCGCTTGTTTAATTATTTTTGCGGTCTAGATTTCTTCTTCTTTTTTGAAGTGAGAAGTTGTCCGTCAGTCGGACTGACGGACGGACGGACTCCCCCCCCCACCCCCAAAACGAAAACTCTTCGGTTCTCCACGAATTACACAAGTCACCCAAATCAGCGTTAAAAAAGCGGGAGGCGCCGAAAAATCCCCTATTAATGTATTGATTATAGCTCCGGGTCCGTATAGGTCGGCGCCTGGGTCCGGATCCGGACCGCGGTCCACCTGTTGCCGACCCCTGGTATAGACGGTTCATCCATGCATGGAGGGTCTTATTCGCTGCTTTTGGTGTATTTTGTGGCGGAAGTACAGGGCCACTTACAGGCCGGGCATATAATAATAATAATCCGCTTTATCAAAGACTCTCAAAGCGCTTTACAAATACACATTACACATTGCACATTGCATATATACTGCAGCGTCTCCAGCGGTTTCGAGTGGTTTCGTTTGGACGGACACATTTCATGAGCCGATTCCGTGTGGACGGAAGACGTTTTTGAGATCGACTTCGTCTCCGTGTGGACGGGGCCTTAAAATACTAAACTCTTTATACACCTGGAGCCTGTGGCCTTCAGGGTCCTCCGTTAAAGCTATGAGTGTTTCTGTTTCAATGTTGTATACACATGTGAAAGCATCACTTGGAAATAGGAAAGAAATAAAGGTTTTACTTTAAAGCTTCCTATCCTCCCAAACACAGATATACTGTAGATTCGCTGTGTTATTTGGTGTCTGTGTACTTTATTATTTGGTGAAATTTAGCAGGTCAAGTTATAAAAAGCTGGTAAAATCCGTTGTTGTGTGTCCATAGTATCAGATTCGGATCTGAAGTGACCCTTTGATCATGCCGGTTTTAGATTTTGGCTTCTTTCTTCAGCTTTTTTAAGCCCTTAAAGCCGGTTCCATGTCACCATTCAAAGGACTTAGAATCCCTGACAGACTCAGTGTTGGAAGAAAAATCTATTTTATCAGCTCCTAAAATTAACTCTGGTTGACACAGTTACCTCTCAGACCCCATTTCTCATTTGGGGCAACAGACAAGTTAAGAACTTTACTGCCAGAACTTTAAACTCCGTGTGACAGTCATTTTTAAATCCAAGAAAATGGATAAAAAGTTCAAACTTGGTGTGCTATGTGCCTTCTTTGATCTAAACTTTGACAGTATCTTCGTAGCAAGAAGTCACTCAAGGGGGCTGTCTTTTTTTTTTGTTCAAAGCTGATTGTGTCCTGGGAATTGTTTATATAATAAATAACATTTTATAAAAAAAAAAGTTCTCTATTTTTAATTATTTCAATATGGAACAACGGGTGCAAAAAAATAAGCTTTTTGAACATTAAAGCATGGAGACATGTCACAATGAATCAATTAGTGTCACCTTCTTTATCTGGCACCTACTTTATGACACCTTGATTTGACTCTTTAAGAAGCACCAATGCTTTAAGCCCCTGTCACACTGTCCCGAAATGTACACCCGATGGACACACGAATATTGAATTGTGAATTTCGCACGAAGATGGCCCCGAACCACACACGAAGGCAACATTTACATTACATTTAAGACACAGTGGCGCCAGCAGGGGGGGCCAGAGGGGGCCATGGCCACCCTGATATATTTGTTGGCCCCCCCACCACACACACCGCCTCGCCAGTCACATATGCGTATTAGTTTTATCTGATATTTAACAACACATTTGAGCTTCCAACGCTCATACTGCAGCCCCTCCCTCTCCCACTGCTACCATGGTAACACTCTGATACTCGGCGCACCACTCTGATACTGGCGCGCACCACTCTCTGAGATTCACACAGACAGCAGCAGGTTGCACTGGCAGCAACACGTTTCTTTCTACTGACTGGACTGGAGTTGACAAAAATCCACCAGACTTCTAGAAGGTAAGTCGTATACATTCGTTGCCTATTAAGCCCCACAACACTTTAGGCTTTAGTGTGTTAGCTTTAGGTAGCAAACAACGGAGATATGCTTACCTGTAGCTGTTATTCTGATCACAAATGTGTGTTCAATGGCGTTAAAATGAGAAAAACGCGGGAAGACCTGGAAAACAGGCTCGGGGCTCAGTAAAGGCTGGCTTGACTTCAGGTATAATTCGTCTGTAAACACACTTTGGCGGCTATCCTAGTTAGCATTAGTTTAGCTTGCTAAGCTAACGTTAGCTGATGTCGGTATGCTGGGCTGGTGTAATGCGTAGGCTACTATTAATCACTGCTGTGTGTAATGTTAATTTGCAGAAAATGAAGAGAAAGTCAGACATCTCTTCTTATTTTAAGAAGAAGATGACTAAAGGAGAGACAGAGCTGGCAAGGGAGCAGCAGCATAGGGCTAGTGGGGAGGAGGAGGAGGAAGAGAAGGAAGAAGAGGAGGGAGAGGAGGAGGAAGAGCATGATAAGGGTGCACAACACCAGACAGCAGCAGGCCAGGAACAGGCAGCAGCATCAGTCAAAGAAGGACAGAACAAATCAAAAGCAGCTGTTCCAGGACCACCAGGTGATGTGATGCAACCCAGTCTCACGGCATTTCGTGTTCACCAATACGATTTTTAATCTATTGATTCGTGTTCACCATCACGATTTGCCCCTTTTTTTCGTGTTGCACAGCACGATTTTAAAAGCAATGTATTTCTACTGGTAAGTTCCTGACGGACACCAAAAAAGCCCGAGATTATGGAATTAAACCAATAAATAAAAGCAAGGATAATTGTGTGTTATTGGTGAGTAAATAACAGTGTGTTATTTTGAAAAGAATAACAAATTAGAAGGAAAGAAATATTTAAAAATACAGATTTCAGTATCCTGAGGCTCTGAGCCCCATTTATTTTCCTCACAGACGGCAACAAAAGTCCGAAATGATACGATTTAAAATAAAAGCAATAATTGTGGCTTGATATTGAGTAAGAACATGTTTTATGAACCACACAGCTTCCGGTCTTCCACGACCCGACCGGAGAAAAAGACGTGCTGCAGCCTGCAGGCACGAAACACGTTACCAGTAGAAATACATTGCTTTTAAAATCGTGCTGTACAACACGAAAAGAAGGGGCAAATCGTGATGGTGAACACGAATCAATAGATTAAAAATCGTGTTGGTGAACACGAAATGCCGTGAGACTGGGTTGTGTGATGACTGTGACCCTGATAATGAGATGGATGCCTAGGCTAGAAAGTAATGTTGGGCTCATCATTCTAAAAAAGTACTATATTACTCATTGCTCTTTCCAAAGGTGATATTATAGTACTGTGTTAGTAATGTACTGCCCAAACACTGCGAGAGTAAAGTCATCTGGATCATTGTGTGGTTATAGTGTGTCTACATTAACAAGTCATGACATAACCAAAACATTCTGATTCATGGTTATTGGTAGTTGAGTTTGAATAGAATTGTCATATATAACAGATAATATCTGTAAGTAATTACTATGGAGAGGGGTTAGCTACTCGTTTTATAATCATTATTATAATATCAGAATAATTGATGTTGCCTCTTATTTCTTCACAGACATCTCCCAGTCAAGAGCAGAGCAGCCCAAGCAGCCACACCTGAGGTTCTTCCCACGAACACTTCAGGGGGATCGAAGACGGTGCTTCGCTAAAGACTGGTTACATTCTTATAAATGGCTTGAATACTCTCAATACTCTGCTTACTGTTATGCCTGCCGGCACTTCAGTCTCCCTTCCTCAGGTGATTTGGCATTCACATCGACAGAGGGGTTTACAAATTGGAAAAAGGCAACCTACAAAGACGGGGGACTTGTAGGCCATGCCAAATCTGAGGCACATACAAATGCAATGTTAGCATGGGCAGAATATGAAAAGTTAAATGCAAGCACATTCTCTCTCTCAGCCTCCTTAAATGCAGAGTATAGTAAATTAGTCAAGGAAAATACAGAGTATATTAAAACAGTTGGAGAAGCCTCTCACAGCTACCCAGAACATTGCGCAGAGAGGACATAAACAATCAGAAGGTGAGAATAAAGGAAACTTCCTCTCTATTATGGAACTACTAGCCAAACACAATCGCATAGTCAGAAAAAAATGACAAGTCAAAGAAATGCGACATACCTTGGGCATTCCACACAAAACGAAATAATTGATTGCCTGGCTGAAATGGTCCGCAGCTCAATTATAAATGAAGTCACACAAAGTGAAGCTTTCAGCATTTTGGTTGACGAGAGCAAAGACATAAGCAAGAAGGAACGGATGTGCTTTGTAGTTCGGTATTATTACAATGGGTCAGTATGTGAAAGCTTTCTCGCATTTGAAGCAGCACAGCGCCTGGATGCTGCAGCACTTTCACAGAAAATTGTACAAATATTGCAGAAGCATGGTCTTGACTACAGAAACCACCTCGTAGGGCAAGCTTATGATGGAGCCTCAGTGATGAGTGGAAAGAACACAGGTGTGCAAGCACGTATTAAATCAGAGGCTCCATTAGCATTTTATGTTCACTGCAATGCACATTGCTTGAACTTAGTTTGAGTTGACAGTGTAACATGCATCCCTGAAGCATATTGCTTCTTCTCTCTTTTGCAGAAACTGTATGTATTTGTGTCAGGTTCATATGTGCACCAAAGATGGATTGAGGTACAGAGGGAGATGTTTCAGGGGCCCCCAAGAGAGTTACAAAGGCTGATAGAGACACGGTGGGCATGTAGGTATGCTTGCAAGACCGTGAAGGACAGACTACCAGCCATCATACGTCTACTGAAAGAAATCTCTGAGGAGAGACATGGTGATAGAGCTGTAGAAGCAAGGGGTTTATTAGCCCAAATAGATCTCACGTTTGTTGGCCTCCTTGGAACATTCACCAGTGTTTTTGGTGAGGTAAAACATCTGTCAGATATTTTACAGTCCCCACAATTAGATTTGGGCACAGCTGTTACACTTGTTGACTCTCTTGTAGACACATTGGAGAGTTATAGAGAGGGCTCTCTCTTTAATGATATCTGGGACAATACAGTGACCATTGCTGAGCAATGCAACATCAGTGTTGCACCTCCAGGACGTCAGCTCATACCAAGCTCAAGGCTTGAAGGGCATTACACATCCACTCCAATAATTCAAAGACAGGTCAACACAGATAAAGAGTCATTTCGGATAAGTTCATTCATTCCCATCATTGATGTGCTTCTCTCTGAGGTGAAGAGAAGATGTTCTAAAGAAAACTGTGTCATAATGCAAGGGATACAAGCCTTGCATCCTAGCAGTCCCACATTTTTGAGAAAGATTTGGTTTTTCAATTTACCTCGCAATACAACTGCAGCACTGAGGATCTAGAATATGAGATTCCCCAGCTAACGCGCATTATTCAAAGGAAGCAAACAGTGGGTTGGAAACACCAAACTGTTTGACAGAGCTCACAGTCTCCCTTGAGCCATATAAGGAGGTGTTCCATGAAATGATTAAACTGTGCAAAATTGCACGAGCATTACCCGTGAGCACTGCATCATGTGAGCGCAGTTTTTCTGTGCTTCAGTTAATCAAGACTGCCTTGAGAAATACTATGACTGATGAGCGATTGAGCAATTTGGGGGTGTTAAGTGTAGAATCAAGAAGGGCTAGGGCCTTAAATCTTGATGATTTTGTGGATGCATTTGCCTAAAAACACAGCAACAGGCGAATAAAACTGTATTGCTCGTGTTCTTACATTTAGGTAAATAAAATGTATCTTGGTTTTAGACTATTGATAGGAATACATATGACTTCATCTTAGGCTCGAGATATCTGATGGCCATTTTTCATAGTTTTTCTCAAGCAGACAAAATAATTAATCGACTATTTAATAAAAACTATGTTACCTGAAATGGTATATCATTTAAGAAACATTCATTAATGTTGGGTGTTAGGAGATGGCCATACATGCTAGAAAGTACATGTGGAACTCTGTTTTGTAAAGTACAGTTTTATTAATGTGATTGTGATCATTTTATGCCTTACAATAAAGGAACTTATTTAAATTAAGCTGTATTTGTCTTTTTAAAAGGAAAGAACAACTAGCATATGTAAAAAACAAAACAATGAATCACCACATGTATACATAACACAAAACAAGGTTCTTTTAAATGTTGTTTGAAGTAAAATGTTAACTATCCGTATTATATTCACTTCAGATGAATAGTATCAGAAAATGTAAAATAAGAAACCAAAGTATATCAGTAGGTGATTCTCTTTGCCATTGTTTTAATCTAGTCTATACTTTTACAACAAATTACATTCTTGGTTTTGGTGGGCCACCCCAAGGTTTCCAGTGGCCCCATTTGGCCACCCCGATGATACATGTCTGGAGGCGCCACTGAAGACATACAACTGCAACGAAAGTAACACAAACAATTATGTTAAAGTACTATGATACAGTACTGATATTTCCGACTTTGTTCTTTAGTTTATCCGTCTTTATATGTAGAAGATATTAAGTTTTCTCCGTCATGTTGTTTCCATAGCAACAACAACTTCCTGTCAACTCGACTTCAAAATAATATATTATATCCTTTTTAGTTTCACAGAACACAAATTGGGTTATTTACATAATATGTTTACATGATTTTGTTGTGCAATAAAAAACCCGATGGACACACGATAAAGGAAATGTTCAAATTCGGCTGTGATCGTAGCAACATCGGGCCATGGCCAGGGCATCTTAAGCCATCATATGACCGCTGGTGGAGTTTCTCAGGCTCCGGCAGCAACTTCGTGAGCGGTGGCAAAATCTTTGGCGTGCCAACAAATTGCCGAAGGACCTTGCGAAGGTTCATTTTCGTGTAGAATTTGTGTGTCAATTTTGCCCTTCGTAAGGCCATCGTGAGGGCATCTTGTTATCCTCGGTGCCATCGGGCATTCGCCCCGATCAGAGTGAGGGCGAATGCACCGATGATAACACGAAGATGACACGATTCGACAAGATGCCCTCACGAGTGCCTTACGAAGTTCCCGCTCACGAAGTTGCTGCCGGAGCCTGAGAAACTCCACCGGCGGTCGTACGATGGCTTAGATGCCCTCACGAACGGCCCGATGTTGCTACGATCACAGCCGAATTTGAACATTTCCTTTATCGTGTGTCCATCGAGTGTCAATTTCGGGACAGTGTGGCAGGGGCTTTATTGTTATCATGCTGTTATTTGTGCAGATTGTAAATTTGCCATCAGTCGAGAAATAATGAGAAGAGGGATTTGCTTACGCCTAATGAGCTCTGTTGTTCTGTTTCCTTCAAGGACAGAGATGTGAAGTTGGAGGTAAGCCTATTATATCCTCTATTGCATCCTCTTATCATCTCTAAATAGAGTTTGGACAGCTGATTATTGCAACAGATTATGTTCCACTCTTTAGGATGACGGTAATCCCTTCAAGATTACTCGGGCATTTTGTGTACAAATCCAGTAAAGGTTTACATACGTTTGTTTAGCCTGACATTCCTACGTCCTGGGCTTTTGTGATTAAAATATAATCACATGTTTATACGAGGATAGTCAAGGACTCATATTAATTATACAGTCACTAAAGAGATGTTGAACCCCTGAAGCTTTTGTACATTATGTATTCTTTACCATCTTGTGTTTTAATTATGATTACGTTAATGATGTGTGTGGGATGTTTAATGAGGACCTGTTTTCACTTGACTGGGCATTGTTGTGTTTGATTTGTAGGAGGGTTCAAGGTGTATTTATCGCAGATCAAAATATTGTTTATCATTTTGGATGTTTTGTTTATCTGAGGTGCGATGTACTTATTGTGAGGCGAGGCACAGTACTATCCCTAACAAAATCGGTGAAGCAGCTTTTATCCACTAGGCTCCCAAGCTGTGGAACCCTAGGAAATATTTGGGAGGCAAACCCAGTCGACATTTTAAAACTACAGTTGGAAACATGTTTTTTCAGATATCCCCTTTTAATTTGTCTTTCAATCTTTATTATTCTTTTTTTATTTACCTTAAAGGTTTAATATTTCATTGTATTTTGTTCATTTTGTGTTTTTTCTCGCCTGTTCACCTCTTTGGATTCCTTAAAACTAATGCTTTCAACTACCCGTTTGTTATATATTTTAGAAAAGAGCTTGTCCATATTTGATACGGTCTGTAAAGTCACTATTCTCTCAATTAAAAGTCCATGTATGGTTTTATGGCTGTTATTTTAAGGAAAACCAGTTACATAATATTACTATAACATCACACACAGCATGACGGCTAAATGGATTAATTCATGTGAATATATATCCATACAACACAAGTGGAGACACATGCTGTTTGTTAACGGGGCCATTGAACCGTCTGTCTGCACGGATTGATGTGAGAAAAAGGAAATAATAATCTGAAAGCTGCACATGTTTTATGTCCGAAGATTTCTCGCTTTGTTTCTCTTAAAACATTACATGACAGGAACCTGGGCGGTATACTACGAAGCAGGATTTTCGCTTAGCCGGCTAAATTCAGGGGAAACTCCGGCTTTCCGGTCCTAGGAAGCTGGTTCCCTTTTTAGCAGGCTAGATCTCCATGGTAACTTATGCTTAGCGGCTAACCTGGTCGGGACCAGGTTAGGTTGCAGGCTAAGAGCTCAACTCAGTGAAAGCACTGCCTGCTGACCAATCAGAGCTCAGTGTGCGGAGTTTAAAGCGATCAAGTCATATTACAGGAGAAAGGAAATACAGAAAAGCTGCCGTTGCAGGAAAGACGGCCGGCAAAAATCACCGACTGTGTGAACGTGAACATGAATAGAATATCACCTCCATCTTCAGAGCAATCTGACTATTATAACATTAGCGTTAAGAAAGCACTTAAATATCTGCCACAACATAAGTGCAACACTCACAGTGTCACATACTGTATGCAGAAGTATTATTTTAAGCAACACATTAAGTTGACGAAACACTCGAGACAAATGTAATTAAAGTCAGATCGTGTCTTAGACGGGGCAGTGATATCATAAACCTGTTAATGTACGCATTCAAACACTTGTTCTGTTACCAGCTGTATTCACCTTGCAGGTGCAGCTCTGTGGCTTTGATCCTGGATAAAGTGTTTAAGTCATGGATGTTTAAAGTTTAACTTCTTCATATGTCTAATATTATAGTTGACTTTTCATTCAGGAAGTATGACGCTGCGCTGTCAGGACGCTTCTCCATGTTTGTGATTGGTCGAATGCTCCAGATACCACCCCTTTCATGTGCACGCGCACCTAACTAGATAGGACACGGCTGGCTTGAGCGATCCACTTGATAACCCGCGTCGTAGGACCGCTTAGCGAGAGCGCGTATGTTTTGGATTAGGCCAACCGGCTAACTCATATCCAGGTTAGGTTGAACCAGCTTCGTAGTACAGGCTCTGGTCTATAACCTGTCTGTTGTAGGTCAGGCAGAACATGAAAACAACAAATGCAACAACGGCAGCGTTTTCTTTTCTGATCGATAAAACTGAAGGGATTGTATCTCAGAGGGAAATACATCTGGAATGTTTACACATATTAAAGCTTTTTGTGATGCTTGCTGTAGAATGTAAGTACATCGTGGCTTCATGGTATTCATTTAACGTCGGAAATTGGCAGTCGTTTATTCAATACTTCTATTTAAAGAGGCCTTATTATAGTTTGGGGGGTTTTCTCTTTCCTGTAATGTGTTAGAAAGGTTTTTGTGTATGTGTACAAACACTAAAATACCAAAGATCTCCACAGAGGGAGTTTCTCTCTCTCTCCCTCTCTCTCTCTCTCTCTCTCTCTCTCTCTCTCTCTCTCTCTCTCTCTCTCTCTCTCTCCCTCCCTCTCTCTCTCCCTCCCTCTCTCTCTCTCTCTCTCCCTCCCTCTCTCTCTCCCTCTCTCTCTCTCTCTCTCTCTCTCTCTCTCTCTCTCTCCCACCATTGAACTCCTTAGTCTTCATGAATATGAAACACTTGGCTTTTATTATCTAGCACTCCAACACATTGTATGTGATAGGCTAAGGGGCGGGACATCAAGCAGTTGACCAATCACAACAGAGCCGGTCGGCTAACCAATCAGAGCAGACTGGGCTCTGGTTTCGGACAGAGGGTGAAAAGAGGTGCTGCAGCACAGGCAGTATGAGAAAAATAAAGAGCTTTTTGAACATTAAAGCATGGAGACATGTCCCAGTAGAGACACTACATACTGATATACACCTGAACATGAGCAGGAGAGGACTCTTTAAAGTAGAGACACTACATACTGATATACACCTGGACATCAGCAGGAGAGGACTCTTTAAAGTAGAGACACTACATACTGATATACACCTGAACATCAGCAGGAGAGGACTCTTTAAAGTAGAGACACTACATACTGATATACACCTGAACATCAGCAGGAGAGGACTCTTTAAAGTAGAGACACTACATACTGATATACACCTGAACATCAGCAGGAGAGGACTCTTTAAAGTAGAGACACTACATACTGATATGAACCTGAAAATGAGCAAAGTAGGACCCCTTTAAAATAACTGACAGGTGTTGGGAGCATCTTCTGTAGACGGTGTAAGGCCCTACCCAGCATGTTGATGTTTTTGTTATTGTTCCTGTTTTCATTTGTGTTTCTCTCATTTCAGTCCCATCCCTAATTAGCCTCACCTGTGCCCCATTATCATCTCTCCCTCTGCCGACTTAGTCTGCATCCACATTCCCTCCAGTGCCAGTTCGTCTTTGTTCTTCCTAGCGTTCCAGCAGTGTTTTTCCTAGTATCCGATTCCACGTGTACCTGACCCAGCTTCGTGTCCTGACCCGGTCCCTGTCTACTCCTCGTCTGTTTTGGCAGCCTTATTGACTGATCTCCCGTGTACCGAACCTTGGCTATAAAGACCTTTTTTGCATCCTAAGCCTCTGTCTCTGAGTCCTGCTATTGAGTCCTCACTTGTGTTCATTCAGTCGTTACAGACGGAGGCCTTGCTGAAGGCATCAAATGTGCGAGAGGAGGAGAAGTGTCACTGTGAGGGAGAATTAGACATGTGCCAGCTCTTAATCAGTAGATTCCCTCTCCGCTGCTCATCCAGCTGTATTATTTTCAGCGCTGTGATCATTGTGCAGTCCACGCTGTTCCATATCCTTCACACCAACGTGACGAGAAATATGTGAATTTTTCCGAAACCCAAGATAATGAGCAGCTGCTGCATAGACTGCAACTCAAACTACTATTAGACAAGTATGAGTCTTTGAAAGGATGCTATTTTTGGACTGAAGTGGATCATTTCTCTTTTTTTATGAACTCAGGCTGTGATCACACCTCATCTGTCATTGTGTCATCATGCAGCTGATCATTATACAGCCTTGGCATTCATTTGCATTGCATTATGTATAAGGGTGTCGCAAGGCTTTGATTGGTCCAACTTGAGAAGACACATCTTTCAGCCAAACCACATAAAACTTGAAGAGTACTTTCAGGGTGCAGAGCTCTTTTAAGGTCATTACTGCAGTGTGTGTCTGCAACCACCCCACATATTTACACAGTTCACGGCCGTGTATAACATATGTTGTCAATATCTCCCCACCATGGATTTCTTCCTAGGCCCATGCTACACTCTTGCGCCAAGTTTAAAAAAATCCTGCCAATAGTTTTCTCTGCAATTTTCTGACAGACAAACAAAGAATTGGACAAACCAGGCCAAAAACAAACCTTCTTGGTGAAGGCAACCAGAGGTAATTTAAAGACGTTTTCAGAAGGGAATGCTGGCAGAATTTCCAGACAGTGTCTCCTGGAAAACATTCATGGTGTTGCACTCGGTTGGACAAGTTTCAAATAGTTGTGTACAGTGTGAATGGAAAAACAGCTGAAGACGTTCAAACTAAGGTACTTTCTCAACTTTGCACCAAGTAGGACAAGTTTGTGGATGTGGGATGATCAGTTTTTGCCAATCTGTTGTAGGAGAGGAGTGTACAGTATGTCCATGAAGAGACTCAATACCCCCTTGTCCTTCACCCCTTTGTAATGTAAAGAATAGGATGGATTATGTCCAGCAACCCTAATTAGGGCTGTGCATCTTCACTGGTCTCACGATTCGATTCGATTACGATTATCCTGTCAACGATTCGATTCGGTTCGATATCCCGGTGCATCACGGTGCATCACGATTCATACCAATGCGTTGCATCCTCAATTTTCTATATTACTGCACATGGCTTATTTTTCATCAATGCATACATGCAGTAAATACATATGAACTCTCTTTTTATTATTTAGAAAGTGCTTCAGAAATCAATAACATAAATGTCTTGACATTCATTTATAAACCAAAATAAATGAATTGTATAGGTCTAGCCTCCGTGTGTGAAGTTGTTCCATCCTCAAAAACAAAAAGCTAATGCTTCTGCAGTCTAGCTGCAGCTTCTAACCACGGTCTTCTGTTAAGGACACTGAATGTCCTGAATGTGGCATGACACACAGGACTTGAGTCTGAACACAGCAGACAACAGGAGTATTATACAAACAAAAATACTGCATGTGGGTGCACACTTCCATTCTCTGTTTTACTGTTACATAAATCCCATGAATGTATGAGATTAAATTAGCTTCATTATATCTCAGTGATTAAGTGAATAATAAAGTTTCTATCGGGTCACTATCCGCCTGTCACTCATTATTTTCAGGGAGGGGGCGGGGCTTGGAGGAACGGAGAGGAGACGGTGATCGCGGAAGCTTTTTTCCTCCTGCCTTCACAAACTTTACACATGTATATCGTCTGAAAATTGCTAGAGGACATTCATACTTTGCAATCTAAGACTTAATTAAATCCACCAAAAACCTGACATGATTGTAACGCGATTATTTTTGAAAAACATACATCCCTGTCACACACTCCGTGTCGCTGCGGCTCAGAGACACGGAGTGATTGAGAGCGGGTCCTTCTGCTGTTGGTTCTGGACTGGTGTTCTTGTGTTGGTGGATAAAGCAGACTGCTCCGTGTTGCTGTGCCGCTGTCACGTCTGTTCCCTGATCTCTGCGTCACCGACCGATTTGATATTAAAGTGACAGAAAAAACGTTGCCGAGGCCGGAAAATCAGGAAGCAACGTTACTACTCTATAACCGATTATCTTCCGTCACTGCATCGAGACCGAATCGTCCACGTCCGCATCGCAATGCATCGTAGAAACGATTATTTTCAACACCCCTAACCCTAATGCATCTTTGCTAATAAACAAAATCAAATCAAGTTTTTTTTTCATCGCACAATTATAAACGATTTTTGGTCGAGCCAAAGTACATATAATAAAAATAGCCTACAGTAGAGACACTTTACAGCAAATACAACAGCACAGATTGTTCAGAATATCAATATGACAATACGACACCCTCTGTCCTTAGACCCTCTGTCCTTAGACCCTCTGTCCTTAGACCCTCACATCGTACAAGGAAACACTTCCAGAGAAAACCCACAGTTTAAAGGGAACATGGGAGAAACCTCAGGGAGAGCAACAGAGGAGGGATCCCTCTCCCAGGACGGACAGACGTGCAATAAATGCGTGTAAATCGAGAGATAATACATTTTCCAGCATATAGACCGAATGTTAGGAAATGCATGTGTCTGTAATAAGAAGATGAATCCACGAGGATGTCAGCTACAATCCTGAGGAAGCCATCAGGAAAGCAGCATGACGAGACCCAAGGCAGGACCGCAGAGACAGGTTCAGCCACGTCCCGAAGTCCAGGACTTAATCCAGAACTCGGGATAGAGGATCCAAGACACAGGACTACAGCAAGAGGATCAGCCTCGACTCCAGATCCCGGCGTAGATATAGATACAAAACAAGAACAAAGATAAGCAAAATAAACTCTGTACGAAGCTCTTAAAAGGTTTCATCTTATTTGAAGCCAATGCAATAGCACACAATGGTTTGGCTTGTGAAATCTAACTATCTTCATTGCACTTACTGTCAGTCAGTTTGGATAAAAGCATCAACTAAATAATATCTATTCTAATGTGGCATGTTTTGTACCTTTCCAAAACGGACAACTATACTCACCGCCCTTATTCGTTAGTCAGGCAACATGTTGTTCGAACATGTTTGTTTAAATCATACTGAGCCATTATTTTTTTTATTTAACTTTTATTTAACCAGATAAAAAGCATTGAGATAAAATCTAATTTGCAATGCTGACCTGGCCAAGAAGGCAGCAACGTTACACATAACACAGACATATAAAATACAGAGAACACAACTAAGTAAACAAAAGACGAAAAGCAGTCACTATATTGTGCACATTAGGACAGTAAGAAAGGTGCACTACTTATTACTGCAAGAGCAGCTGGTGGTAAGGACTTCAGACAACTTCAATTTAAAACATGCTATTGAGACAAGTGCCCTCAGTTTGAGGCGTGATTGAAGGTCATTCCAAGACCAAGGACCATCATAAAAAAGACTCCTTTTCCCAGCCTCAGTCCGCACGGCAGGAACCTGGACCCGTATCCAGGCGCTGGATCTGAGGTTGTAAGAGTCACAAACTGGCACATATGTAGAGTGGAAGCTTTCCTAAAATGGCTTTATACATTAATAAAAAACAGCCATCTGGTGAAAACACAAGGACATGCCTCTAACTCCATATTGGCTGTGATTTAGAGTCACATTTTGCACAATACATATGTTTCTGCAGTATCAGTCAATGCAGCTGAAATGTTTCTTCCAGGCAGTGTGTGGTTTTCATTTAGACCACAGTAATCACTCTCAGAGACTGCATGTCTGTATGTTTGTATAGATCGTTTTCTATTACATCTGACTGTAGAGGAAATCTGATTTGCACTAGTACAGACTTAGCTTATGTCATACATGGCTACACAGATGAATGCGTGGGTGATGTCAGTGTTTACACCTGAAAATAAAGCACATAAATGAATGCATTATGTGGCATCTTAAACAAAAGTCTCATTCAAATTATGATTTTTTTTCAACCAACATTACTAACAAATATAGTCCTGTCTCACATCCACTGTTTTAGAACAATAATACACTGAGCTAAATCTTCACAATCTGCTAACTTTCTATATGAACACCAACGTCATATATCAAACCTCTGACAGCATTTTATATATTTTTGGTGACATAAACATTTCACAAGCGGACATGCATTTGACAAAAGTATTTTATAATGAGATAAAACAGGTGGAGGACTGCCTACTCCGTGGGAAATAAAATGTAATAGAAGCAGAATATCTTGAGGTAGACTTGAAGAAAGCCTGCCCTCCACACAGCGATGCGGGGGGAATGTAATTTCAGCTGCAAATTATGATTGACAGGCTCGGAGGAATGATAGGCATGCCTTATCTTTATTTTCACGGAGAGTGGAGAGGAAGAGGAGGAGGAGGAGGAGGAGGAGGAGGAGGAGGAGGAGGAGGAGGAGGAGGAGGAGGAGGAGGAGGAGGAGGAGGAGGAGGAGGAGGAGGAGGAGGAGGAAAAGAGTGGGAAAGAAAAAAGTCTTGGTGAGTCATTAAACACAATAAATGAGGCACTGATACATTCAGAGTAATATTTAACTCCGTCTCCTCCATGTGGAGTAGACAGACAAGCATGGCGCCGGAGATAAAACTGAATTGCATACATTTTAATGGGTTTGACAGCGAGGGATCAGAGAGTATTAATCCATAGCTTTGTCGCGCCACATCCTGCTAATGTGGCTCTTTACCGAGCTATTATAACCTCGCTCAGACTCTGAGAAATGGAAAATAAATTGGAGGGAGATAGCTCCCGTATTCACGTTATGGAAAAAATAGGGTTTCTTTAGGGTTTACATGGGAACGATGGGGTTTTTAACCAATACAGTTTGAGGTAGAGGCAAGGATGTTGTTGCATGGATACACTTATCGTTGTAAAAAGGTGTGGGTGCCATTTGAATTATTTCAACCCTCACCCTGTAATCATTTGATATTTAAAGGTGGGGTAGGTAATTCACTTCGGAAACACTTGTTGATATGTTCCATGGAATGCTCTTAACGTCCCGATAGCAATGAATACATTACATGCTTTGACAATAAATTCATAAAAACATTTCATCTGTGGAAGCCGTGGCGCTGTAAAAAGCACGACCAATCATCTGTGCCGGCTAAAGTAACTGGATGGCCTACCTGCCTGTCAGTCTTCCATCGGGGCACAAACTTATCTCATGCCCTCATTGGTCATGTGCGCGTTCGTGTGTTGGAGGAGGAGCTCTGTGAGGAAGTGGTAGATTTTTCCCGGCTGTGTATTTTCAAATTCTAGCGCACTCGAGCTGGTTTCTCCATTCTTACCTACCCCTCCTTTAACGTTGGTATATACGTCAAAACAATCAGTTGCAACGCTTCAAAATGTAGTATTAATGGGTTCTTGTAAAGAAAGTATATATAAAATACTAACATTATCCATTACAAGCCAAACTACACTCTAAGAAATGAAATATGCATGTTTGCATTAATTGCTTTCTATGTTGAAACTACTAAGTAAATGCACTTTTTACAATTAAATCAAGAGACTTTAATTGCATTTATGTAAAGGTTCAACGTTGTGGGATTACATTACCATGTTGTGTTGTATTTAAATGATAAAGTTATTTAAAACGCGCTGATAGTCCCAAAGTGCTTGCCATGCGCTGTACGACTGGGGACATGTGCCATTTGGATTCTGTGACTCTGAGATCTGGATGACAGAGCCGCTTGTTATCACTTTCCTGTGCCATCCTGCGATTTGATGGTAAGTTTCTTAAATATTAACATATATTAAACACAAACGGTCCCTGAAATACAAAAGTTGATGTGTATTTTTGATTTCCCTGCTACCAACTGTATACTTTGATGATAGATTTTAAAAGCGGTGCAGGTGCAGCATAGCTAACAGCTAGCTTAACGTTCACTTTTTAATCATGTTCCCTTGCACTTAAAAGTGTTAGAATATGTCACAAAAGAGGTGACATTTCAAGATGTGTTTGTAGAAGTCTCAATCGTTATGTTTTTAAATGATTTTAGCTTGACGTGGTTATAATTAGTAATGTTAGCTTATGACCAAAAGTAATTCGACACGTTTTTTCCCCTTTTTTAAATGTGCTTGATTTAAAGTTTGAGAGCCTGGTTTTTGATTATAGTTTTTTTCATTTTGAGATACTATATGAACATTTTGGACCCACAATCACATAAAAACGTGACATGACCTCACCCCCTCCCTGGTAAAAGACAATACATCACTGTTTGTCTTCCCAAATCTATATGTAAAATATTTAATATGTTGGAACACCCCGATATAGAAAAGTATATTTTGACCATCCAGAACATTTAAAAAACCTCTTCAGTCTATATCTATTGCCCTTTGACCAGTCTATGTGTCTGTATTGCAAAACAAATAAATGCTTAATGAATAATGTATAATAAATATTCAACAACATCCTTAACATGACTTGGGCTTAGTCTTCAACTGTTAAACTGAAGCAGTGTGTTTGTTGACAGCTCTGTCTCTGTTTTATTATTTGAGTTTTGATCATTCACCACATTATTTATGCATTTCTTATAGTGTTGGAAGAGTCAAAACTATAAGGAGACCATACAAGAAACAACAACCCTAAACAGATGAGTAACACGGGGGGCTGCACTTCTCCAGTCCTCCATGCAAAAACAAAAAGGAGAAAAATCCTCACTTGACGTCTGTGTTCAAAAACATTTCACAAAGCGAGAGTTGAAAAGAGAGACGAGGCGGAAGGAGAGAGAACATCCATAAATACATGAAAGAAAAACATCAGCTCCCTGTGTTGCGGCCCGGAGAGTAATCATAGATTATTAACATTTATATTGAAAGATGAAGCCCCATTAGAAAGCAGCTGGTAAATTACATTTGGTGAGGCCTGTGTGTGTGTGTGTGTGTGTGTGTGTGTGTGTGTGTGTGTGTGTGTGTGTGTGTGTGTGTGTGTGTGTGCAAGAAAAAAAAAAGTGTCTGGTTTATTGCAACATGGCAGACATAGCTCATTAGCAAGTCAATATCTCCCGAGGGTGTCTCTGCGCGTGGAGCTGATGATTGTATTTGTGTACTTTTTCATGTCGGTCAGTAGCAGTTTCCCTTTAGACGTCTCTTTTGATGTCGCTGTAGCGCCTCTTTGCGTGTGTATTAGTGTGTGAGAGAGCATGCTATATGTTCTCAGGTAACTTAGTAATTGCTTTGATGCAGAGCTGCTTTAATTTGCATCGAGGATGTGCAGTCCTTCTACGGGAAGACCAACAATACTTTGGTGGGAATTAATAAGCATGCTTCCTCCTACTCCCTTTCGGACACATATGATTTTTTTTGTTATTATAATTATTAATATGAAGACTTTTTGTATCATGAATGTGGATAAATACTGTATTTTAACAATACGGTATTCTGTTTTTCACATTTGTTATTTTTTTAATCTGTTCGAAATAAAGATTGAAATTAAATTAAATGAATACTTAATAATGTCGTATTACTTACAGGTCTCGCTAATTTCTCTGCCAGTAATATGCTACCATAACAAACCTGTCACACATCATTCATTTACTTCTAACTCACTGTATTTACAATATTAGTGGTGACAGTGGCATGTAAAATAAGCTACACAATCATTTTTGCATCTAGAGTTAATTGATTACAAAGTGGATGACATTACATTACATTGCATTTAGCTGACGCTTTTATCCAATGAGACTTACAATAAGTGCGTTCGACCAGGAAGATACAAACTTGAAGAAAACAGAATCATAAAGTACATCAGGTTTCATAGAGCCAAACATTTCAAGTGCTACTCAACTGGCTTTAGGTAAGCCAGTCCTTTGTTAGTATATAAGTGCTTTGTTAGTAATTCTTTGTTAGTAATTCTTTGTTAGTAATTCTATCGCTCGAAGTGGAGTCGAAAGAGATGAGTTTTCAGTCTGCGCCGGAAGATGTATAAGCTTTCTGCTGTCCTGATGTCGATGGACGAAGGCTTGCATGTAACATTGTAAAGTCAAGTTGGCTTAGCATGCAGACCATAGGCAGCGTTTGTTCTCCTCAGGCTTCTTTCCATTTGAAAAACACTCAATAATAGAAATAGAAATGTTTTCAATAGCTTAGAACAACTCATTTCAATGCATATGCTGATGTAAGGCTTATAAGACCTGTCTGTTGCTGTTTGCTTTATCATTATCAAAGGATTTTACCAGGTCAACATGTCTGGTCAAATCTCACATGTGTTACCTTTATGTCTCAGTGAGTTTTCACAGAAGCCTGCAAATCAAGTTTCACATGGCTGAATATTAAGTTCTCAGTTCTGTGACTTTAGCGCAATTCAGAAGAAACTGAGTCCCGAATTGCGACTTTGTTGACTCATTATTCCCACATTTCAAAAGTTGAATGCATTCTGTAGGCCAGTGGTTCCCAACCTGGGGGGCGCCAAAGATCGCAGGGGGGGCGCCAGGCCTCAGATGATTTGAGGCCAAATATCATATTTAGATTTTTTTTTTTTTTTTTTTTTACATATAATTGTAAGGCAATACATGATTGTCACTAAAAGCCTTGTCTCTACATTATAATAAAATATCAAAAATAATTGATTAATTAATTTGAATACAAATTCAAGTTAGTATTATAGGCATAAAAAGACAGGAATGTATAATGTTTTCTTTAATATAAATGTTTCTTCTGCCCGTAAAGTGTCCCAACCGGGCTTTTCTGGATAAGCGCATTTTTAAAGCAAGTCATCGTCCATGCCGGTTTCAGTTGGATTATTCGTCAGTTGCTCCGATCAGATCGGTCTCCTCCATTTTGTAGATTATTTACGACTTTTGAATCCACAAAAACACATCGGCAAAATCCGGCTTACTTTGAGCATGTGTTTGAAACAGTTTAATCCCTTTGTGAATTGTTTCCACTTGCGCCGTCCTTTCATTTCTTCATACAGCGGGAATCCAAATGAATTCATCCTGAGTCTAATAACCATCAAAGTCACTCCATAGTGCTCCTTGATTACGCTTTCATCCTCCTTTAACAAAATACTGTAGCATTCATTCCAGTTTGTGACAGCAGTTGTAGCATTTTGAGACTTTGAAACTTGAATTATCCCCTATGTGTGTGTGTGGGGGGCGCAACTTCCAACAGCAGTCATGTGGGGGGGCTCTTGGGAAAAAAGGTTGGGAACCCCTGCTGTCGGCAATACAACTTCCTGTGCACAATTAAACACACTGTTACAAGCTTACAGTCTGGTGCGACCAGTAGCTTATGGTAGCTAATGTTAATGAATGTTAGATGTTGTTGTTGTTACTAATAATAATAATAATTCATTTATTTTATATAGGCGCCTTTCAAGGCTCTCAAGGTCGCCGTACAAACACACAAAAAAAACAAGATACACAATACATAACACCAGCATAAGAAACGTAAACAAGACAATGCAGTAAATAAAAAATTAAATAATAATAAGATAATATGTTGTTAGCTATCTGCCAGTTATGACTCGATACTGGGCCACTGTTGCAAACACTATGTTTTAACATGAACCATTATCTTGTATCTGTCACTATGGCCATTGTTAAGCTAATCTAGTAGCCACCTTGTTGGTTTAAAGCGCGGTTAGCTGTTGTGTTAAGTTGCAATCATTATTTTAATGCGGAGGTTTCAGTCCTGAAACACATATAAAGTAATTTTAAAACATTCAGGCTGCTGAAAACTGAGAGACAAAAGAGAACAAAGTATGAACGTGATAGGGGCAGAGGGGAATCACACAGCGCTGTGTTTTAGCAGGGGTTACTATCATCGATTATTAACAGCAGGAAATGAAAGGAACGATAAAGGTGTCTTGAAGTGCCCCGTGAAATCCAAAATGTGTCAGCTCCTCTGTCACGGACCTTCCCATTCCTTCAGATGCTCGGCGGCTGTCAAGTGCATTAACTCTGCACACAGAATGCAGTGATGGAGGACGAGTTAACTACACTGCATTTCTCTGGAGGAAGCTGGGCGTGCAGAGAGCAGAGTTGCTGACAGACCTCGTCACCTCTGCTGCTAAACTGCAGACAGCAGAGTAAGCTTTTAACAAAATTCAATAATTATCCCAACAGCCTGGCTCGGTTTGTCCTCTGCCCCAGTCTGGCTGTCAATCACTCTAATTACTCTTGTTGTAGAACCCATCAACCACCAACCGAGTCCACACACCAGGGCCCAGAAACATCCAATAGCGCTGTCTGGGGAAATGCAATTTCTTCAGCTCCGCTCATGG